>NW_027907845.1:0-234 GCF_054177405.1 Leptonychotes weddellii
AGATGCTTCATAAATATTTGTAAATGGATAAATGGAGGAAGGAAGGAAAGAAGGAAGGAAGGAAGGGAATGAGAGGGAAGAAAGAAGGAAAAGATGGAATTGAAATCTAGCAAAAGTAAAACAATGCACAGAGAGTTAGAAGAAAGGAAATGGAATGTAATTATGGCATTTAATAGTAACACAGCCTCAGTACTAGCTTTATACTGAAAAAAGTATGGAGAAAATGTGCAACTC
>NW_027907846.1:0-1462 GCF_054177405.1 Leptonychotes weddellii
CATCCTTGCCAACATTTGCTGTTTCCTGACTTGTTAATTTTAGCCATTCTGACTCGTGTGAGGTGATATCTCATTGAGGTTTTGATTTGTATTTTCCTGATGCCGAGTGATGTGGAGCACTTTTTCATGTGTCTGTTGGCCATTTGTACATCTTCTTTGGAGAAATGTCTGTTCATGTCTTCTGCCCACATCTTTGATTGGATTATTTGTCCTTTGGGTGTTGAGTTTGATAAGTTCTTTATATATTTTGGACACTAGCCCTTTATCTGATATGTCGCTTGCAAATATCTTCTCCCATTCTGTCAGTTGTCTTTTGGTTTTGTTGACTGTTTCCTTTGCTGTGCAAAAGCTTTTTATCTTGATGAAATCTCAATAGTTCATTTTTGCCCTTGCTTCCCTTGCCTTTGGTGATATTTTTAGGAAGAAGTTGCTGCAACTGAGGTCAAAGAGGTTGCTGTCTGTGTTCTCCTCAAGGATTTTGATGGATTTCTGTCCCACATTTAGGTCTTTCATCCATTTTGAGTCTATTTTTGTGTGTGGTGTAAGGGAATGGTCCATTTTCATTCTTCTGCCTGTAGCTGTCCAATTTTCCCAACACCATTTGTTGAAGAGACTGTCTTTTTTCCATTGGACATTCTTTCCTGCTTTGTTGAAGATTAGTTGACCATAGAGTTGAGGGTCCATTTCTGGGCTCTCTATTCTGTTCCATTGATCCATGTGCCTGTTTTTGTGCCAGTACCCTACTGTCTTGATGATTACAGCTTTGTAATAGAGCTTGAAGTCTGGAATTGTGATGCCACCAGCTTTGCTTTTCTTTCTCAGCATTCCCCTGGCTATTCGGGGTCTTTTCTGGTTCCATACACATTTTAGGATTATTTGTTCCATTTCTTTGAAAAAAGTGGATGGTATTTTGATAGGGATTGCATTAAATGTATAGATTGCTCTAGGTAGCATAGACATTTTCACAATATTTGTTCTTCCAATCCATGAGCATGGAACATTTTTCCATTTCTTTCCTCAATTTCTTTCATGAGTATTCTATAGTTTTCTGAGAACAGATTCTTTGCCTCTTTGGTTAGATTTATTCCTAGGTATCTTATGGTTTTGGGTGTAATTGTAAATGGGATCGAGTCCTTAATTTCTCTTTCTTCTGTCTTGTTGGTGTATAGAAATGCAATTGATTTCTGTGCATTGATTTTTATATCCTGCCACTTTACTGAATTCCTGTATGAGTTCTAGCAGTTTCTGGGGAGACTCTTTTGGGTTTTCCACATAAAGTATCATATCATCTGCAAAAAGTGAGAGTTTCACTTCTTCTTTGCCAATTCGGATGCCTTTTATTTCTTTTTGTTGTCTGATTGCTGTGGCTAGGACTTCTAGTACTATGTTGAATAGCAGTGGTGATAGTGGACATCCCTGCTGTGTTCCTGACCTTAGGGAAAAAGCTCTCAGTTTTTCCCCA
>NW_027907847.1:0-234 GCF_054177405.1 Leptonychotes weddellii
CCGCGTGATCTGCAGCATCTTTGAGTTCTTTATTCTCGGACAGGGGAGGGCCCACCTGAAGAGAAAAGGTGCCCGGTGTTTACTCTTACCAGCCTCCTGTGTGGGTCAGGAACCCACAGGGAGCATCCCTCGAGCAGACCCAGCACAGGGAGCGGGGGCGTTTAGCAGAAACACCAACATATCTCTGGGTTTTCCTGCCAGTGGGAGCCAGTGAATATTTCCTGGCCTGGACGC
>NW_027907848.1:0-234 GCF_054177405.1 Leptonychotes weddellii
ATGCCATATTTTCCAGCTATTTGCTCGCAAAAAAAGCGAATGGTACGACTATTGCCCTCAACAAAAGGATGCTCATAATCTAGCGCAGCATAAAGACTAGCTAATATTTTAGTTTTGCCCTCAAATGACAAGCTATTACTTAGTTGTTCATGAGCATTCTTGATAATTAAATCTATCTTATCTTCACTAGGCTTAGGCTCATAATAAAATGGCTTTCTCATGGAATAAGTATCG
>NW_027907849.1:0-234 GCF_054177405.1 Leptonychotes weddellii
AGTCTCAGCTCTGAGATTTTTTTTCTTATTTCTCCTAACCATCTTGAGCTGTAAGCAGAAAAATTATTATTATTATTTTGCTATCGGACACACTCAGACCCAAGAATGTCAAGTGATTTGGCTGATACCATAATACTTATTGATTGCAGATGGTGGATTAGAGCCCACCAATACTCTTGCCCAATAACAAGTAATTTCTCTGCATAACAATCTACTTTCCAGTGTAAATGATAT
>NW_027907850.1:0-234 GCF_054177405.1 Leptonychotes weddellii
AGGTTTTCAATTGGGGATAATTTTGTCCCCAGGAGACACTGGACAACATCTGGAGACATTTTTGGCTGGGACATTTTTATTGGGGAGATGCTACTAGCATTTGGTGGGTAGAGGCTGGGGACGAGACAGAGAAAGCCTGAGCCACCATAACAGCTCCGACCCTTGTTCATCTGCCCCGGGACATACCTAGAACTTCTAGATGTGTGTATTATCCCCTGAAAACCCAGCCGATGC
>NW_027907851.1:0-234 GCF_054177405.1 Leptonychotes weddellii
ATAGTCCCCTGAGTAAACGAGAATAACCTCTTAGGTTTTTTTTTTTTTTTAAAGATTTTATTTATTTATTTGACAGAGAGAGAGACAGCGAGAGCAGGAACACAAGCAGGGGGAGTGGGACAGGGAGAAGCAGGCTTCCCGCTGAGCAGGGAGCCCGATGCGGGGCTCGATCCCAGGACCCTGGGATCATGACCTGAGCCGAAGGCAGACGCTTAACGACTGAGCCACCCAGGC
>NW_027907852.1:0-234 GCF_054177405.1 Leptonychotes weddellii
TCACAGCCAGTGGATGTCTTATTTATTCTTTTATGAAATTAAGAAAGAGCTCTGGTGGAATAGAGAAAACTCTGAACTAAGAAAACAGAAGACGCCCATTCCAGAAAAAGCCCTGTCACATTAATGATATGAGGTCTTGTGGAAATCACTTGACCTTTTTTAGTCTTTATTTATCTGCAAGATGGTGTAATGCTTACCTACCCACTTATCTTATATGTTGTTAAGATGAGTAAA
>NW_027907853.1:0-234 GCF_054177405.1 Leptonychotes weddellii
CCTCTTTAGCTGACAGTAGAATGAAAGCAGGCCAATTGCATGATCACTTGGAATTTATTTTCTCCTTTACATTCCAAACACATTACTAGCCTGTGGCAGAAAAAGGTAGCTATCCAATAAAAATTTATGCTCCCTTATACCTGTAGAGTTGTTGCCAGAGAGACAGTATATTTTCCAGCCCCCTGTTCAGTCAAGGTGGGGCCACATGACCGGTTCATGTCAGTGGAAGATGAG
>NW_027907854.1:0-234 GCF_054177405.1 Leptonychotes weddellii
ACGAATTAAAACTAAATCAGGATTTGACTCCCTACAGGCATTTTCAAAGAGTTTACTCACAGGAGTCAACTGACTTTGACTTAATGGGAAAGAATGAAAAGAGATTAGTTAATTTAGCAGTTTGGTATTATTATTCTTGATTTTACAAATTAACAATGAAGGATTATAGTCTTTTTTAAAAAATTAATTTAAAAGATAAAAAACATATTCTTCCATTAATGTTTTTCGAAAAGC
>NW_027907855.1:0-234 GCF_054177405.1 Leptonychotes weddellii
CACAAGCACCGACTCTGGGCGGGCAGGCAGCCCTGGCTCTCACACAGGGGCCTTGGCAAGGCCACCACACATCTCCGAGTCACGAGTCACGGGGCCCCACTCAGGGCCACCTCCTGTGGAGGACGGACGGCCACTGACTCTCCTCCAGTGTGGGAGTCCCCATCTATCTGGGTCAACAGGCCAGGCTGTCCAGGTTCACGGCCCTTGCTGGAGCAGGTCTGTTCACACAGGACC
>NW_027907856.1:0-234 GCF_054177405.1 Leptonychotes weddellii
ACATAAAGGGAGGTCTGGATTGTTCTCACTTGCATTGTGGGCCCAGATATTTTGGCCGGAACGTGGGGCACGTGGCTTCGCAGCTACACGGTTAACTCAGTTTACAGCTCTTAAAGTGCTTTTTGGGGGAGAATAGACTTGGACTTGCTGGTTTCTGGTCCTTTCGGGAGTTATTTTCAGCAGCGGTCCCGGGTGTGCCGCACGGATGTGGGTGTGCACTTGTGTTCATCTGAT
>NW_027907857.1:0-1462 GCF_054177405.1 Leptonychotes weddellii
CACATTCTTCTCTAGTGCCCATGGAACATTCTCCAGAATCGATCACATCCTAAGTCACAAATCAGGTCTCAACTGGTACCAAAAGATTGGGATCATTCCCTGCATATTTTCAGACCACAATGCTTTGAAACTAGAACTCAATCACAAGAGGAAAGTTGGAAAGAACTCAAATACATGGCGGCTAAAGAGCATCCTACTAAAGAATGAATGGGTCAACCAGGAAATTAAAGAAGAATTAAAAAATTCATGGAAACAAATGAAAATGAAAACACAACTGTTCAAAATCTTTGGGATACAGCAAAGCAGTCCTAAGAGGAAAATATATAGCAATACAAGCCTTTCTCAAGAAACAAGAAAGGTCTCAAATACACAACCTAACCCTACACCTAAAGGAGTTGGAAAAAGAACAGCAAATAAAGCCTAAATCCAGCAGGAGAAGAGAAATAATAATCAGAGCAGAAATCAATGAAATAGAAACCAAAAGGACAGTAAAACAGATCAACGAAACTAGGAGCTGGTTCTTTGAAAGAATTAACAAGATTGATAAACCCCTGGCCAGACTTATCAAAAAGAAAAGAAAAAGAACCAAAATAAATGAAATCATGAATGAAAGAGGAGAGATCACAACCAATGCCAAAGAAATACAAACAATTATAAGAACATATTATGAATAACTATATGCCAGCAAATTAGACAATCTGAAAGTAATGGATGCATTCCTAGAGACGTATAAACTACCACAACTGAACCAGGAAGAAATAGAAAACCTGAACAGACCCATAACCAGTACGGAAATTGAAGCAGTCATCAAAAATCTCCCAACAAACAAGAGCCCAGGGCCAGATGGCTTCCCAGGGGAATTCTACCAAACATTTAAAGAAGAATTAATACCTATTCTTCTGAAACTGTTCCAAAAAATAGAAATGGAAGGAAAACTTCCAAACTCGTTTAAGAGGCTGGCATTACTTTGATCCCAAAACCAGACAAAGACCCTATGAAAAAGGAGAACTACAGACCAATATCCCTGATGAACATGGATGCAAAAATTCTCACCAAAATACTAGCCAGTAGGATCCAACAGTACATTAAAAGGATTATACACCACGACCAACTGGGACTTATTCCTGGGTTGCAAGGTTGGCTCAATCAATGTGATATAATACATTAATAAAAGAAAGAACAAGAACCATATGATCTTCTCAATAGATGCAGAAAAAGCATTTGACAAAGTACTGCATCCTTTTTTGATTAAAACTATTTGCAGTGTAGGGATAGAGGGTACATACCTCAATATCATAAAAGCCATCTATGAAAAACCCACAGCAAATATCATACTCAATGGGGAAAAACTGAGAGCTTTTCCCCTAAGGTCAGGAACATGACAGGGATGTCCACTATCACCACTGTACTAGAAGTCTTAGCCTCAGCAGTCAGACAACAAAAAGAAATAAAAGGCATCTGA
>NW_027907858.1:0-234 GCF_054177405.1 Leptonychotes weddellii
ATGCTATCAATGAGATCCAAACTAATCAAGATACTCTAACAGCTAGGGTAAGCGAGACAGAAGAATGAATTAGTGCTCTAGAAGACCAATTAATAAACAAGAAGGAAAAAGAGGAGGCCAGGGAAAAACAACTCAAAATCCATGAAAATAGAATCAGAGAAATAAGTGACACCATGAAACGTTCCAATGTCAGAATTATTGGGATCCCTGAGGGGGTGGAGAGAGAGAGAGGAC
>NW_027907859.1:0-234 GCF_054177405.1 Leptonychotes weddellii
GCTAGCAGCTCTGCCGGTCTGCTTGCGATGCTTCATGGCCCTGGGCAAGGCGAGCAAGGGGATTCTTGTGACAGCTCCAGAGCGATGCTTGACCTGGCACTTGCAGCCATTCACCTTGTTCTGGCACTTTCTCAGTTCGCGCTCGTGGTAGTGGTTAGGTGTCTTCAATGTGATGACTGGGTGGTTAAAAGAAAGATGAATGAGTCAGCACTTTTATAAAACAAGATTTCACCA
>NW_027907860.1:0-234 GCF_054177405.1 Leptonychotes weddellii
ATTTGAGCAAGTCATAGCTGAGAACTTCCCTAATTTGGGGAATGAAACAAACATTTATGTCCCATTATGTCGTCTTTGCCCACAGGCAAAGAGGAAGCATTTTATGGAAGCATTTAGGCCATTCACATTGAGAGTGATTATTGAAAGATATGAATTAATTGTCATCATGTTGCCTGTGAAGTCATTGTTTCTATTGATTGTCTTTGTAAATTTCTGTTCTATATCACTATTGGG
>NW_027907861.1:0-234 GCF_054177405.1 Leptonychotes weddellii
AGGTGGAATTGCTGGGCCACAGGGTAAGCATATGTTTGACTTTATAAAAAATTGCCAAATGCTTTTTCATGTGGCTGTAGCACTTTGCACACCCAAAACCAACCTAGGTAGGAGAGTTCCAGCTGCCAAGTTAGTGTTTACTGACATTTATTGTTTTCAGCCTTTTAAATTTTAGCCATTTTTGTCAAGTTTATAGTGGCATCTCAACATAGTTTTAATTTGCCTTCCCCAGAT
>NW_027907862.1:0-234 GCF_054177405.1 Leptonychotes weddellii
ATATCCAGCAGGTGTCTTTTCGATGGTGATTAATTCTTTTCCACACCCATTGGGTCATTTTAATGTGAACATGTGAACATTTTACTTTAATATAGTTAACATTGTTATTCTTACTGCTCTTCTCTGACTTTTCTTACTTTTTTCTTTTTTGGGGGTGAAGGGTTCTCCTTCTAGAAATACAATGAGCACGGCATCCCTAGAAGACGGTACCCACGCTGCTAAGCTCTTCTCTCA
>NW_027907863.1:0-234 GCF_054177405.1 Leptonychotes weddellii
AAAGTATTTTAAAAGTATTTTAAAGTCTTTTTAAAAGGCAATATATAACTCTTGAAGTTATATTGCCATCTTTAAAGTTGTCTGATACTGATTTTATTAAAAATGGATACTCTTAAATTTATAATTAGACTAGCTACCATTTTCTCCATGACTCAGTCTAACTTCTGATTTTTTTTTCCGCTCAACCTTTTTTTTTTTTTATTCTTATGTTAATCCCCATACATTACATCATTA
>NW_027907864.1:0-234 GCF_054177405.1 Leptonychotes weddellii
GCTAGCAGCTCTGCCGGTCTGCTTGCGATGCTTCCTGGCCCTGGGCAAGGCGAGCAAGGGGATTCTTGTGACAGCTCCAGAGCGATGCTTGACCTGGCACTTGCAGCCATTCACCTTGTTCTGGCACTTTCTCAGTTCGCGCTCGTGGTAGTGGTTAGGTGTCTTCAATGTGATGACTGGGTGGTTAAAAGAAAGATGACTGAGTCAGCACTTTTATAAAACAAGATTTCACCA
>NW_027907865.1:0-234 GCF_054177405.1 Leptonychotes weddellii
AAAAAAAAAAGAGGTAAGATAGTGCTATTTAGATTGCTAGTATATAATGTCCATCCTAAAACAATCAGAATTATAATTGGGAATTAGTTTTTTAAATCTTATCTCTGCAATCACCTTTTACTAACAGATCTGTAACTCATGCATTAATGAAAACTTCAGTTCATCATACAGACATATTATAGGACTTTCAGTCTTGTTAAAACCTTGTATAGAACAGCATTAGGAATAGTAATG
>NW_027907866.1:0-234 GCF_054177405.1 Leptonychotes weddellii
TACTTGAGTTTTGAAAGAAATGTGTTTTTTGTTGTTTTTTTTTTCCCTTGTGAGAAAATAGACACAAACATAGATTGTGAAGAATAGAAGAGCCTAGGGCATCCTGCCCTGGGACAGGGCAAACATTCCCAAGGGCTTGAAAGACAGAATCCGAGGAGAACCTAGAAATTTCCTGATGGGTCTCCTGAGGAAGGGGCCCAGGCTTTGCATCCCCAGTCAGAATCCACAGGAAAA
>NW_027907867.1:0-234 GCF_054177405.1 Leptonychotes weddellii
TTATCCCTTAATCTGTGGCTCTATTAAGCCTATGGGATTAATGGTCAGACCTGAGGATGCCTGGGTGGCTCAGTCGGTTAAGTGTCTGCCTTTGGCTCCAGTCATGATCCCAGGGTCCTGGGATCGAGCCCAACATTGGGCTCCCTGCTCAGTGGGGATTCTGCTTCTCTCTCTCCCTCTGCCTGCTGCTCCCCCTGCTGGAGTTCTCTCTCTTTCCCTGTGTCAAATAAATAA
>NW_027907868.1:0-1462 GCF_054177405.1 Leptonychotes weddellii
TACCTTTTTGCTAACACACCCCTTCTTTTTGTCCCTTTCTTCATAGACTTTGTTAGTCCATTAAACCTAAAGACCAAAATATTCAAAACACAAACGTAGATTTCACTGTTCCTGGGAACAGAGAGGGCTTAACTTTCATAGGCTACCTCAAATTCCAAGAAATTAGAAGGAAGAAGAAAGTATGGTTACATGGGGTTGGGGGAAAAGAGTCTTGAAGACAGGGATCTGTTTGTCCCCATGTCTGTGTCCCTGTCACATCCTTTACTCTCCAAACCAAGTAGCCAACAGTCTATCCGACAGGCTTCTGGATAGGGAGCACATTCAGGGGAGGAACTCATTCATCTTAATTAACATATCTCTAGAATTCAGCATGCAGCCAGGCATGTGGAAAATGCACAATATACCTTTGTTGGAAAAAAACAAACAGATAAAAAAATACTGATCCCCACAACAGGTATCAGCCACCCCTGCTGGTGGTCTGCATGATCAGCAGCCAGGCACTGTCTCCACCTTCATAAAACAGGAAGGTCAGTCCCGAAGGTCAGCAGATCCCATCAACCTGTATGGGTTTTCACTCTAGACCTGATACTGCAGTAATGTCAGGGGCTAAAACGGCCAAATTTCCATGCCAAGATTATGAGGGGATCAAAACGGGAACTGTTTTAAGAGACATACACAAAGTAATTCTTTAAATAAATATTCTTCTTTATCTGCTTATTTTTAAAGACTATTTCCCTTCACTCTTATAAAAAATGTAGCTAACTCATGGGAATATGTGCACACATGTACACACACACACACTCCAGTTTTCATATCCACGTTCCCACTCTCCCCACACGCCAACTTTACCATCACCTCCATCTAGAAGAGAAAAGATCTGGATTTCATTTTCATCTAGCACTGACCATGTGGGAAGCCTTGAACATCTCCAGATCTCTGACCATGCTTATTCATCTGTGGAATCAGCTCAGTAATTCCATCCTTGTCCACCTTATCAGAATGATCAGTGTATCCACGGATATGACAAATATGAAGACATCTGGGCAGAAATAATATCTCATCTGAATGAAAGGAATTATTTTACTAAAACATTATTTGGGAGGATTCCTAAGCAAAGCATGTTTAGCAACAGGGTCATGCATGGGCTCAAAAGTGCTTCATCATGGGGCGCCTGGGTGGCTCAGTCAGTTAAGTGTCTGACTCTTGATTTTGGCTCAGGTCATGATCTCAGGGTTGTGGGATCAAGTCCTGCATCAGGCTCCGTGCTCAGCGCAGGGTCTGCTTGGGATTCTCTCTCTCCTTCTGCCCCTCTCCCTGCTCACTTGATCTCTAATTAATTAATTAATTAAAATCTTAAAAAGTTTCATCACGTTGTTAGTGGTGACAAGGAGCTGGATGTGTCCTGGGTATCCATAATTTGGTAGGGAGATCAGTCATGTATGGTACTGGAGGATGAAATACC
>NW_027907869.1:0-234 GCF_054177405.1 Leptonychotes weddellii
AAAAGAAGTAATGAAATGGTAGAACTAAATCCAATCATGTAAGAAATTTTGTTAGATGTAAATGGAATGAACCCCCTAAATTTCTTTCTGCAGAGGCAGAGGGAGAAAGAGAATCCCAAGTAGGCGCCACATCCCACAGAACCCAACCCGAACTGAAATCAAGAGTCAGATGTTCAACCAAATGAGCCACCCAGGTGTTCCCTGAAGAACTTTCTTTCAAAATTATTTTTGAGC
>NW_027907870.1:0-234 GCF_054177405.1 Leptonychotes weddellii
ATTTTTTTAAGATTTTATTTATTTATTTATTTTTATTTATTTGTCTGAGAGAGAGAAAGAGCACAAGCAGGGGGAGCGGCAGGCAGAGGGAGAAGCAGACTCCCCGCTGAGCAGGGAGCCCGATGCGGGACTCGATCCCAGGACCCTGAGATCATGACCTGAGCCGAAGGCAGGCACTTCACCAACTGAGCCACCCAGGCGTCCCTATGGCATTATTTCCTACAGTCACCATGC
>NW_027907871.1:0-234 GCF_054177405.1 Leptonychotes weddellii
CATCTCCTCAATGGAGGTGTTGTAGAAGGTCTCGATGTCTCGAAGAGTCCTCTTGTCTTCTTCTGTCACCATGTTAATAGCCACACCCTTACGGCCAAATCGTCCCCCGCGACCGATTCTGTGGATGTAGTTTTCCCTGTTGGTGGGAAGGTCATAGTTGATGACTAAGGAAACCTGCTGCACGTCAATGCCTCTGGCCTAGGTCAGGGGAGAGGACAGGTCAGCATGAGAACC
>NW_027907872.1:0-234 GCF_054177405.1 Leptonychotes weddellii
TTCAAATGTATGCACACTTTTTTTTATGGTGGTTTTCTTTTAAAAATTGATTTGTAAGCGGCTTTAAAAAAAAGTATATATAAATTGGATAGAAGGCCTTTTTCAGATTTAAGTTTTGTAATATTTTATCCCCAGTCTATGGCTGGTCTCTTTTCTTAATTGTCTGTTGATGAGCATAGTGCTAAATCTTGATAAAGCCTAATTTATTATTTTTTTTTGTATTCTGCCTAAGAA
>NW_027907873.1:0-234 GCF_054177405.1 Leptonychotes weddellii
AGGTGCCCTATTATTTTATTTTTTTAAAGATTTTATTTATTTATTAGAGAGAGAGAGAGAAACAGCATGAGAGGGGAGAGGGTCAGAGGGAGAAGCAGACCCCCCGCCTAGCAGGGAGCCCGACGCGGGACTCGATCCCGGGACTCCAGGATCATGACCTGAGCCGAAGGCAGTCGCTTAACCAACTGAGCCACCGAGGCGCCCGGACTTCTTATATGTCTTATAGCACATGAG
>NW_027907874.1:0-234 GCF_054177405.1 Leptonychotes weddellii
GTGAAAATGCAAAGCAAATTTGAAATGGACGTGGATACTTTCTCTCAAGTGAATTGTTACATTTCAACAAATCTGAATTTGCTGACTTCTTTTCCTCCCCTTAGGACAAAACTGGAATCAGTCACCCAAAGATTGATTTTATCGTCCAAGGTTGTCTCAGAATTTTTATTTTTTAGAATTTTTCCAGTTTTATTGGAGTGTAATTGACAAAAGAAATTATATACATTTATGGTA
>NW_027907875.1:0-234 GCF_054177405.1 Leptonychotes weddellii
TAATAATAATGTGTTGGGTGATTACAGTATATGGATAAGTGGCATCAATGTTATAAGGGACTGGAGGAATTGGACACTCCTGCACTATCTATGAATTGGTATAGCATTATATGAAAGTGGACTTAGATTAGTTGTAAATGTATATTGCAAACTCTAGGACAACCACTAAAATATTTTTAAACAGGGAATAATTGGTATGCTAACAAAAGTGGCGAGAAAATGGAATTATGTATA
>NW_027907876.1:0-234 GCF_054177405.1 Leptonychotes weddellii
CCAAATTAATGTCCTTCATATCTTGTTGCTCCTGTATACTCTTACCAAATTTTCAAAAAAACTAAACATACTCTTTATAAACTTTGAAATTGTCACATCCATTTTTCCACCCTAAGTCAAAATAATTGCAAAGAGCATGAACTGGCATATGAGAGATATTGACATTTTAAAACAAATCTGCTGCATTGTTACTTTTAGCGTATGCAAAGGACTAATGAGCCACCAGAAACGTAA
>NW_027907877.1:0-234 GCF_054177405.1 Leptonychotes weddellii
ATTTTTAAGGACCTTGCTTATTTTAAAATTTCCTTCTGGGCGCCTGGGTGGCTCAGTTGGTTAAGCGACTACCTTCGGCTCAGGTCATGATCCTGGAGTCCCTGGATCGAATCCCGCATCGGGCTCCCTGCTCGGCAGGGAGTCTGCTTCTCCCTCTGACCCTCCTCCCTCTCATGCTCTCTGTCTCTCATTCTCTCTCTCGCAAATAAATAAAATCTTTAAAAAAAAAAAAAA
>NW_027907878.1:0-1462 GCF_054177405.1 Leptonychotes weddellii
TTATTTGTGGAACATAAGGAATAACATGGAGGACATTAGGAGAAGGAAGGGAAAAATGGGTGGGGGGAATTGGAGGGAGAGATGAACCATGAGAGATTATGGACCTGAGAAACAAACAGGATTCTAGAGGGGAGGGGGGATTGGTTAGCCCGGTGATGGGTATTAAGGAGGGCACGTACTGCATGGAGCACTGGGTGTTATACGAAAACAATGGATCGTGGATCACTACATCAAAAACTAATGATGTATTGTATGGTGACTAACATAACATAATAAAATTTAAAAAATAAATAAATAAAAATAAAAAAAAGAAATAAAATGAAAACAATGTCATGGCAACTACATGGCAACTAAGAAAGAACGACTAAAGTATTTAGAGATTAAATAATGGACCTGTAGTTGAGATATTGGTGAGAAATTTAGATTGTGGTGTTTTTGAACTAGTGAACAAAACAAAAGGAATAATGAACATATTCAAAGATACAGGAGAGGAAAATTTTCCTCACTTGAAGGAAAAGCTGAACTTGCAGATTGAAAGAGCATGCCATGTTAAGGAAAAAAAAAATATATATATATATATTTCTTCATATATATATCCATATCCATATATATATGTATATCCATATCCATATATGTATGTATATGTATAAAGAAGTGCTTCTCCAACTGCCCTCATGGAAAGAGTAACCCATCTACAGGGAGAGGTGGAGATTGAGGGCTGCTGGAAATCAGCTGGTCTCAGACTTCTCTACAACATTAAATACAGTGTAGCATCTACCAAGTTCTGAGGGAAAGAATGACCCAGAATTTAAAACTATCCAAGCTGTCCTTCAAGAATAAAGATAATATTTTTAAACATACTAGAATTCAGGAAACAGCACCTCTGAGCCCTTCTAGGAAAACTATTGGATAATAAAATCCAGCTAAACAAGACATAAATCAAAATCATAAACTAGGGAATGGTGAGCGATCGTAAAGAGACTGATGGTCAGCATTAAATCCTTTTACATATAAGCTTAGGGCTAACCAACTATGGAAATTATAGTTAGGTTACAGAATGGAATGTAAATGTTAAAGCCTTGACAGTAAAAAAAGAATAATTTATCATTTGTATATGTGGAGATGGAAGGATGGGAAGAAATATGAAGGTGGGAAGAAATGCTGTCATTTTCATCTTTTCCCATAGGAAATCAATAATCCAAATTTGAAACATGTAATGTAAAAAAAGTACCTCAATGACTCCAAACTCTTTTTTTTTTCTTATTTTTTTTTTAATTCTTATGTTAATCCCCATACATTACATCATTAGTTCTAGATGAAGTGTTCCATGATTCATTGTTCGTGCACAACACCCAGTGCTCCATGCAGAACGTGCCCTCCTCAACACCCACCACCAGGCCAACCCATCCTCCCACCCCCCTCCCCTCTAGAACCCTCAGTTTGTTTTTCAGAGTCCATCTTC
>NW_027907879.1:0-234 GCF_054177405.1 Leptonychotes weddellii
ACATTGTACACCTGAAACTCATACAACACTGTATGTTAAGTCTACTGGAATTAAAATTAAAAACTTAAAGGGTCGGGGCGCCTGGGTGGCTCAGTTGGTTAAGCGACTGCCTTCAGCTCAGGTCATGATCCTGGACTCCCTGGATCGAGTCCCGCATCGGGCTTCCTGCTCGGCAGGGAGTCTGCTTCGTCCTCTGACCTTATCCCCTCTCAGGTGTTCTCTCTCTCTCATTCT
>NW_027907880.1:0-234 GCF_054177405.1 Leptonychotes weddellii
CATGGAGCACTGGGTGTTATATGCAAACAATGAATCATGGATCACTACATCAAAAACTAATGATGTAATGTATGGTGACTAACATAAAATTAAAAAAAAAATGTAACAAAAACAAATAAAAAGCATTTTAACTGTTTGCCAGGCTTCTCCGTGAAAGCACACATTCCTAGAAGGAAGAGACCGTAATTTCTGTATCAGTGTCCCTGGCATTTGGCAGCTTACCTGGCCGACAAC
>NW_027907881.1:0-234 GCF_054177405.1 Leptonychotes weddellii
TAAAAACAAATATAATAACTGAAATCAGACACCCAATGGGCACTTTTGGTGGCAGATTGGACAGCAGAACAGAGAAGTGGTGAACGGGAAGATAATTCAGAAGAAATCACCTAGAATTAAGCACAAAGAGACCAAAAAAGAGAACACACAGAGTAAGGGTAAGAAAACAGAGACAGAATGAGAAGCTCTCTCAGAAGGGAAAAAAAAAAACAACACCTTAGAAGCAGAATCTGA
>NW_027907882.1:0-234 GCF_054177405.1 Leptonychotes weddellii
ATACAAAAATGAAAACAGAACATGCAGTTATTCTCAAATCACCCAGAGCAGAGGTGGGTGGGGGGAGAGTGGGTGAAATAAAAAGTATTAAGAGTACACTTATCTTCATGAGCACTAAGAAATGTATAGAATTGTTGAATCATTATATTGTAATTAATATAATGCTGTATGTTAATTATACTTGAATTAAAAAAAAAAACCTTAGGAATAAATCCAGCAAAATTGGCATATCTA
>NW_027907883.1:0-234 GCF_054177405.1 Leptonychotes weddellii
GAGCAGGGAGCCCGATGCGGGACTCGATCCCGGGACTCCAGGATCATGACCTGAGCCGAAGGCAGTCGCTTAACCAACTGAGCCACCCAGGCGCCCCTATGGACTATGTATTAAGTGACATTAGAAATCACCATTGCTGGGCACCTGGGTGGCTCAGTTGGTTAAGCGACTGCCTTCGGCTCAGGTCATGATCCTGGAGTCCCGGGATCGAGTCCCGCATCGGGCTCCCTGCTC
>NW_027907885.1:0-234 GCF_054177405.1 Leptonychotes weddellii
CGGTGGCGGGTAAATGGTGGAGCTGGTTTCCGTGAGGGCAGGAGCGGTAGGTAACATTTGCTCTGCCTTTGTCCCTTTGTCCTCCCTCTCTCCAAGGCTGCTGAGCCCCACCACG
The DNA here is from genome assembly GCF_054177405.1 of Leptonychotes weddellii. Classification (NCBI taxonomy): domain Eukaryota; kingdom Metazoa; phylum Chordata; class Mammalia; order Carnivora; family Phocidae; genus Leptonychotes; species Leptonychotes weddellii. The sequence goes on from NW_027907885.1 coordinate 116, forward strand.
GCCAGCCCAGCACTGAGGAGAGAAGACACAGCCTCCCAGAGCTGCCGGTTAAAAGCAGGCCAGCCTGGCCGTCGATGATGACCCAATGGCCACGTGAGGGGACCCAGGTTCCCACTGAA
>NW_027907886.1:0-234 GCF_054177405.1 Leptonychotes weddellii
TAAGCCAACAACAGGCCACATCAATGCTAAGACGTTGTCACCACACCTGAGTGGAGATGGCTGAAGTAGCTTTTAAAACATACTTTCCAGGGGCGGAGCAAGATGGCGGAGGAGTAGGAGACCTGGATTTCATCTGGTCCCAGGAATTCAGCTGGATAGGGATCAGACCATTCTGAACACCTACAAACTCAACAGGAGATCGAGGAAAGGAATAGCAACAACTCTCTGAACAGA
>NW_027907887.1:0-234 GCF_054177405.1 Leptonychotes weddellii
GAGCCTTTGGGAGGGCGGGTGCAGGCTGAATCCTGTCTCTTGAATCAGCACTTTTCACAGTTGTGGGGTCCTAGCTGGGCCCTGCTTATAACACCGACACAGAGAACATTTTGAGAACATTCTGGAAGATGAGAATGTAATCTGGATTAGGATAGTAAACATTTTTGTAGGTGTGATCATGTAATTCTGTCTGTAGGAGAAAATGTTGCTCTCTTGTTCTACATGCAGCCAAAA
>NW_027907888.1:0-234 GCF_054177405.1 Leptonychotes weddellii
CAGGTGCAGGACCTCTGCTGAGGGAAAAGGAAATCCCCAGTGTCTCAGTTACTACACAGGGTTAGATAGACTCTAAACATTGACATCAAGGGCTCTAATTCACTATCAGATTTCCCCAAGTCACAAGAGCTTAATCTGAGAGCTCTGTGGGATGCTGGTGAGCTCCTCTTTGAAATTTCTCAAAGGCATCTATCCCAAAAATCATGTTATATTTTGAACACAAGTCATAGTAGA
>NW_027907889.1:0-1462 GCF_054177405.1 Leptonychotes weddellii
TTGTTGAGGTGATTTTTTCCATCTTGTCATTTTGTCCAGAGGAGAACAGATGAATGAGAGAACAAAATGCTAACAGGGTAACAATGTCCCCAGAAAATATACTCTAAACAAATCAGAAAAGACGGGAAAAGTAAGGGAAAGAAAGAAAAAAAAAAAGATAAAAACAAACAAAAACAGAACAAAACCAAAAAAAATAATATGATCAAATATGATCAGGATGGTGCAAAGATCAGTGCCACACGCTAGATTTTGGGTGTATTTTGGTCTGTTAGAAGAAAGTGCCTCCCAAAATTTTAAAGAAAGGAAAACTTATGTATGTACAAAAATAAGGGTTGTATGATGAAGGGATGGAATATGATTGTAAAGATGAAAATTATAAAACATTTTATAAAAGGAATTGATAAGTTGTTTGAAAAAAGAAGAGGATTTAAAAAAAAGAAAAAAAAGAATGTGATCAGGCAGGAGACTAGAACAAAGCCATACGGTAGAGATTTAGGGTATATTTTGATCTGTTAGAAGAAACTGTATCTCAAAATTTTAAAGAGAGAACAACTTATGTCAAAAATAAGGGTAACTACTATGAAGGGATAGAATATGACTCTAAAAATGAAAAATGAAAATGTTTTTTAAAAAAGGGATTGATAAGATGTTGGTTGAAAAAGAGAAAAGAAAAATTCAAAAAAAAAGTTAAAAAAAAATAATTAACTTTGAAAGACTAAAGAATCATGGTAAAAAAGCCATGAATTGTATGTGCAGTATTCCCCTAGCGCTGGAGTTCTGCCGTTCTCTTTGATCGGTAGACTTGGTCTTGACTGGCTGTTCTTGCTGATCTGGGGGAGGGGCCTGTTGCCGTGGTTCCCAAATGTCTTTGCCGGAGGCGGAATTACCCCGCCCTTGCCGGTCCCATGCTAAGTAATCTGCTTGGGTTTGCTCTCCGGAGCTTTTGTTCCCTGCAAGCTTTCTGTTGGGCTTTGGAGGACGAGAGTGAAAATGGCGGCCTCCCAGTCTCCACCCCGGAGGAGCCGAGAACTCAGGGCCCCACTCCTCAGTGAGTCCCAGATAAAAGCAGTCAGTCACTCCCGTCTCCCCGGTCTCCGGCCGCACTCGGTGCTCACCCAGCCTGTGGCCTTTGACCGAGTGCTTCTATCTCTGGTGCAGGACCCCGTGTGGAGTCTCCAAACCCAGCAGATCCATGCGGTGCGCTTTCGCGCCGCTCCTCCTGCGGGAGGAAGGGGAGTCTCCCGGGATCTGCCGCTTGTTGGGTCCCTGCTGGAGGAGCAGTGGCCCGACTGTGCCGCGGATCACAGTTTATGGCAACTCCGAGCTGAGAGCCTGCGCCTCGGCTCTGTCTCTGCAGCTGGCTTCCCCGCTCCGATACCTGGGAGCTCTGCCACACTCAGGCACCCCCGGTCTTTCTGTGACCCCGAGGGTCCTGAGACCACACTGTCCCGCGAGGGTTCCA
>NW_027907890.1:0-234 GCF_054177405.1 Leptonychotes weddellii
ATATTTCAAATGTCTTCTTTGAGAAAATTATAATCATTTAAAATTATATCATATACTATAAGTTAAATAAATTTAATGTATAATATTTATCTCATTTTTGCTTACTATCCTCACATTCAGCACCTTTTAAGAACCACACAAGAATGTATGTGGCACATCTCAGGTTGACATATATAGTATTCCTTTTCTCTTTCTAGTTGTTCTTTTTTTTTTTTTTTTATTCTTATGTTAATC
>NW_027907891.1:0-234 GCF_054177405.1 Leptonychotes weddellii
AAACACATGAAAGATGGGTACCAGTAAAACTAGACTGAAAAACAAAGGAAAGAGGAAGATATGGTATCTTGGGAAGAGCTCTCTAAACTAGGAGGGCAGTAAAGGGAAGTCCCCTGATGACAGCTATGCAGCAACTAGTCTATGCTGGAGTATGACTAAAGGTCTAAAAGGGGAAAAAAATGTAGGCTCCATGCAATAGGCAGTAAAACTGAGATGCTAAATAATCCTAAGGAC
>NW_027907892.1:0-234 GCF_054177405.1 Leptonychotes weddellii
ACGAATTAAAACTAAATCAGGATTTGACTCCCTATAGGCATTTTCAAAGAGTTTACTCACAGGAGTCAACTGACTTTGACTTAATGGGAAAGAATGAAAAGAGATTAGTTAATTTAGCAGTTTGGTATTATTATTCTTGATTTTACAAATTAACAATGAAGGATTATAGTCTTTTTTAAAAAATTAATTTAAAAGATAACATATTCTTCCATTAATGTTTTTCGAAAAGCTCCT
>NW_027907893.1:0-234 GCF_054177405.1 Leptonychotes weddellii
AGAATTCAAGAGATAAGTGATACCATAAGACTAAACAACATTAGAATAATTAGGATCCCAGAAGAAGAAGAAGAAAGAGAGAGAAGGGCAGAAGGTATATTGGAGCAAATTATAGCGGAGAACTTCCCTAATTTGGGGAAGGAAAGAGGCATCAAAATCCAGGAGGCACAGAGAACCCCCCTCAAAATCAATAAAAATAGGTCAACACCCCGACATCTAATAGTAAAACTTACG
>NW_027907894.1:0-234 GCF_054177405.1 Leptonychotes weddellii
CTCCGGGGAAGGGGTGGACACCTGCCCCGTCACCCCACTGCCGCCCACCGCCCCCAATTGCAAAGTGACCTTGAGAACACCGTAGGGGGAAATTACTGGAAGGGTTTAACGGGCTTACCTTCTGCCCTGTCATCTTACTTCAAGGTAGGCATTCAATAAATAAAAATATACATGAGCTACGGGCCTTTCAGTGCCCAGACCTGTTGACAAACGTGAGTAATGGGATGTTGGAGC
>NW_027907895.1:0-234 GCF_054177405.1 Leptonychotes weddellii
ATTCTCTCTCTCAAATAAATAAATAAAATCTTTAAAAAAAAAAAAAAAAGAAATGGAGATTTACACAGTCTCAAAATACCTCCTCACAAAATATTTATTAATTACAGAAGAGAGAATAGTAAGTTTACAGTGAGAAACCTGATAGACACCAACTTAACCAAATGATAGAATTTCACATTATAGGTAATGGGATCAGTAACTATCATATGCCTCCTGAAAGGATGCATTATGAAG
>NW_027907896.1:0-234 GCF_054177405.1 Leptonychotes weddellii
GTGATTTTTGTGGTGTTTTGTTTCCCACAGTCCACTGTGTCATTCACTGTTATTATTGTATCATCATCCATGTGTTCTTTAATTTTGTTATTAATTGGTTTATGTCATTGGCTGCTCCCATGTTAGGGGCACTAATATTTACAATTGTTAGATCTTCTTGTTGGATAGACCCCTTTAATTCATTATGATAGTGTCCTTCCTCATCTCTTATTACAGTCTTTGGTTTAAAATCTA
>NW_027907897.1:0-234 GCF_054177405.1 Leptonychotes weddellii
ACAGAATTTTGGCCAGCAAACACGAGCAACACAACGTCTCATTGGAGGCCACTTTTTGCTATGAATTTGACCTTTGAAGATTAAAATGTATTGTGTGAGGACAGATTTTAGTCTCATCCAGAAGACTGCTTGGGGTATAATTTCAGACCCAGTGAGTTTTTGTGGGCAAGGGAAGGAAGCAGTGAGGAGTGGTCACGGCACTGAGCCGATCCTGAGCTCACCTCCCACCTGCGC
>NW_027907898.1:0-234 GCF_054177405.1 Leptonychotes weddellii
ATGGTAGTGCGGTAATTTTCAGAGAAGCCCTTCCTCAGCTCCCATTTTAGGCACAGGTGGCAACCTGTGCTTGTCCTTTATGGCATTTCCCCCACTGTAGTTAAATCAATGTTTGTGTGATTATTTGGTTAATGTTTGTCTTCTCTACAAGACTATAACTTTTGTAGGTGACTTTGTTGGTGGGCATTCTTTAAAAAAAATTTTTTTAAAGATTTTATCCATTCATTTGAGAGA
>NW_027907899.1:0-234 GCF_054177405.1 Leptonychotes weddellii
AGCATGGTACTGGCACAAAAACAGACATATAGACCAATGGAACAGAATAGAGAACCGAGGTATGGACCCTCAACTCTATGGTCAAATAACCTTTGACAAAGCAGGAAAAAGCATGCAATGGAAAAAAGGCAGTCTCTTCAATAAATGGTGCTGGGAAAATTGGACAGCCACATGCAGAAGAATGAAACTCTACCATTCTCTAACACCATTCTCAAAGATAAACTCAAAGTGGAT
>NW_027907900.1:0-1461 GCF_054177405.1 Leptonychotes weddellii
GCTGCATCCCAAAGATTTTGAACAGTTGTGTTTTCATTTTCATTTGTTTCCATGAATTTTTTTAATTCTTCTTTATTTCCTGGTTGACCCATTCATTCTTTAGTAGGATGCTCTTTAGCCTCCATGTATTTGAGTTCTTTCCGACTTTACTCTTGTGATTGAGTTCTAGTTTCAAAGCACTGTGGTGTGAAAATACGCAGAGAATGATCCCAGTCTTTTGGAACTGGGTGAGACCTGATTTGTGACCTAGGATGTGATCTATTCTGGAGAATGTTCCATGGGCACTAGAGAAGAATGTGTATTCCGTTGCTTTGGGATGGAATGTTCTGAATATGTCTGTGAAGTCCATTTGGTCCAGTGTGTCATTTAAAGTCTTTATTTCCGGGGCGCCTGGGTGGCTCAGTTGGTTAAGCGACTGCCTTCAGCTCAGGTCATGATCCTGGAATCCTGGGATCGAGTCCCACATCGGGCTCCCTGCTCAGCAGGGAGTCTGCTTCTCCCTCTGACCCTCCTCCCTCTCATGCTGTCTCTCATTCTCTGTCTCACAAATAAATAAAAAATAAATAAATAAAATAAATAAAGTCTTTATTTCCTTGTTGATCTTTTGCTTAGATGATCTGTCCATTTCAGTGAGGGGGGTGTTAAAGTCCCCCCACTATTATTGTATTGTCGAAGTGTTTCTTTGCTTCTGTTATTAATTGGCTTATAATATTGGCTGTTCCCATATTAGGGGCATAGATATTTACAATTGTTAGATCTCCTTGTTGGATAGACACTTTAAGTTATAATATAGTGCCCTTCCTCATCTCTTATGATAGTCTTTGATTTAAAATCTAATTTGTCTGATATAAGGATTGCCACCCCAGCTTTCTTTTGGTGTCCAGTAGCATGGTAAATGGTTTTCCACCCCGTCACTTTCAATCTGGGGGTGTCTTTGCCTCTAAAGTGAGTCTCTTGCAGGCAGCATATCGATGGGTCTTGTTTTTCTATCCAATCTGATAGCCTGTGTCTTTTGATTGGGGCATTTAACACATTTACAATCAGGTTAACTATTGAAAAGATATGAATTTAGTGCCATTGTATTGCCTGTAAGGTGACTGTTACTGTATATTGTCTCTGTTCCTTTCTGGTCTATGTTACTTTTAGACTCTCCCTTTGCTTAGAGGACCCCTTTCAATATTTCTTGCAGGGCTGGTTTCGTGTTTGAAAATTCCTTTAGTTTTTGTTTGTCCTAGAAGATTTTTAACTCTCCTCCTATTTTCAATAACAGCCTAGTTGGATATAGTATTCTTGGCTGCATATTTTTCTCATTTAGTGCTCTGAATAGATCATGCCAGTCCTTTCTGGCCTGCCAGGTCTCTGTGGATAGGTCTGCTGCCAATCTAATGTTTCTACCATTGTAGGTTACAGACCTCTTGTCCCGAGCTGCTCTCAGGATTTTCTCTTTGTCTCTGAGACTTG
>NW_027907901.1:0-234 GCF_054177405.1 Leptonychotes weddellii
GAGAGCGGTTTAACAAACTGAATGTTATGCTGCCAGGTTAGGTTTCACAGATGCAGCCAGGATGCCAGAGGAGTAAGGCGGAAAGAAGAGGCAGAGGCGCGAAGTGCCAATGGGCAGAAACAGAGGCAGCACTGACACTGAAGAGGGGGGTGGGAAGAACAGGGCAGAGAGACCCCTGCACAGCTCTCTGATGGTAGGAGCGCATTCTAATTCAGGAGGGTAAACTCAATGGAC
>NW_027907902.1:0-234 GCF_054177405.1 Leptonychotes weddellii
CACCACCAGGCCAACCCATCCTCCCACCCCCCTCCCCTCTAGAACCCTCAGTTTGTTTTTCAGAGTCCATCTTCTCTCATGGTTCGTCCACCCCTCCGATTTCCCCCGCTTCATTCCTCCCCTCCCGCTACCTTCTTCTTCTTCTTTTTTTTTTCTTAACATATCTTGCATTATTTGTCTCAGAGGTACAGATCTGAGACTCAACAGTCCTGCACAATTCACAGCGCTTAACAG
>NW_027907903.1:0-234 GCF_054177405.1 Leptonychotes weddellii
ACAGAGAGAGAGACAGCTAGAGAGGGAACACAAGCAGGGGGAGTGGGAGAGGGAGAAGCAGGCTCCCAGCTGAGCAGGGAGCCCGATGCGGGGCTCGATCCCAGGACCCTGGGATCATGACCTGAGCCAAAGGCAGATGCTTAACGACTGAGCCACCCAGGCGCCCCCAGATAGATTTTCTTTTCTTTTTTTTTTTTTTTAAAGATTTTATTTATTTATTTGAGACAGAGAGAA
>NW_027907904.1:0-234 GCF_054177405.1 Leptonychotes weddellii
CAGAGACCCCTCGCTGTCTACCAGGCGCTTTTCCGCGGCAGCCGCGCCTGACCTGCGGGAGGCACCGGGTTTCTGCGGGACCCCGCCCCCCACCCTTCCTTCCTTCCTTCCCTCCCTCCTCCCTCAGCTCCACCGGCTCTACCCCATCCTCCCCAGCCTCACCCTTGCTGGCCCTCTGTTTTCCTTCACATCTCCCCCCAACCCTTCTCCCCGGCCCAGTCCCCTCCTGAGGCA
>NW_027907905.1:0-234 GCF_054177405.1 Leptonychotes weddellii
CATGTCTGCTGATGTCTTCTCATATACTTGGCACTGACACTCTGGGATCTGGCAACCTCTGACCTTTCCCAATAAAGGATGTAATACAATGATTTTTAAATTGTGACTGGAGAGGCCGATAAAAAGCAAAATTTAAATAAATCAGTACAAGCCAGATTGGGGGTAGTGATGGAGTATGAAATTAAATTAAATTAATTAATTAAATAAAATTAAATTTTATTTTATTAAATAAAA
>NW_027907906.1:0-234 GCF_054177405.1 Leptonychotes weddellii
GAGGAGGGGAGAGGAGGGAGGGAAGCCCTCGGCCGGTACCCTAAAGGTCTCCTCTAAAAGGTCTCCTTCGGACAAACCCTGATCTTCCAGGCCTGGCGCGGTCCCTCCAACTAGGACACAGGCACCCGCCCCTCTCTGGTCTCAGACAGAAGGCACAGCTCCCGCAGGCTGGTGAACAGTTAATCCTTCTCCCTGAGCCTCTCACTTGCCCTTTGGTTTTCTTTCTGCTCAAAA
>NW_027907907.1:0-234 GCF_054177405.1 Leptonychotes weddellii
CTTCATGGAATAATCCACAGGGAGCATCTCTGTGTGCACACACACGCACACACACACTTCAAGCAACAACCCACAGGGAGCATCTCTACACACACACACTTCATGGAACAATCCACAGGGAGCATCTCTGCACACACACACACCACCACCACCACTTTCTTGGCGGGGCCTGGAGTGCGACGAGTGGACCCAGTGTGCCTGCGTGTGAGTCACAGGGACCAAGAGGGGAAGGGA
>NW_027907908.1:0-234 GCF_054177405.1 Leptonychotes weddellii
ATTTAATTGACATTATGTCAGAGGTTTTGAAGTTCTTTTTTTTTATAAATTTTTTTATTGTTATGCTAATCCCCATACATTATATCATTAGTCCTAGATGTAGTGTTCCATGATTCACCGTTTGTGCATAACACCCAGTGCTCCATGCAGAACGTGCCCTCCTCAATACCCATCACCAGGCTAACCCATCCTCCCACCCCCCTCCCCTCTAGAACCCTCAGTTTGTTTTTCAGA
>NW_027907909.1:0-234 GCF_054177405.1 Leptonychotes weddellii
CCCTGGGCTTCCCTCTGTGACAGCTCCATCACAGAATGGGTCTGCATCCCGTCAGCCTCCCTCATCGGACTACGTCAGGCCAGTCCGATGGAGAGCTAGACCCAGCAGGCAGGAGCTGTGTCTTTGTGGCAACCGCCTCCCAGAGGTTCGGCACATGCCTCTCAACACCCGTGAACACGCCCTGCCACCTGCCTGCTTCTCTCCAACAGGTAAATGCTGGGTTCGCAGGATGGA
>NW_027907910.1:0-234 GCF_054177405.1 Leptonychotes weddellii
TCTAATTTAGTGGGATAAATCAGGGGAAATTTTTTGAAAATTGTTCATTTGAAAAATTGGTTTGTTCTAAGCATTTCTTGGGATATTTTATTCAATGTTTAATCTGTCGTCTTTCCTCTCAGTTCACTAGTACCTTCCATCTTATCTAATTGATAAGAACCTGCATATTTTCCTGTTCTTTAACTTTCTGAGGGGTGCTGTGTCAGAGTGAGCACAACCCACTTTCACTCATCA
>NW_027907911.1:0-1461 GCF_054177405.1 Leptonychotes weddellii
GGAAATGAGATGTCCCTGCGTGGGCACACGGGGCCGTCCGCGCCCACATGCCCTGCTCTGGGTGCCCGGGAGAGAGGCGGGGTGCTGATCCCCCCTGGGGCACACATGTGGGACACTCCCACCAGGTCCCTGAATCTTCCCAGGTATTCATGGAACTTGTAGAAGAGACGGCGTGGTCCCTGCCCGTGGCCTGTCTGTGACACAGACGTAGGTGACGTGGTTGAGCCAGAAAGCGGGGCTAGAGCCCATACCATGAGGTGTGGCCATAGCTGAGGAAGGCCGAGAAGGTTCCAGCAGGACCGAGAAGGCCAGAGAGCACAGGCAGGGGCATGCGTGGGGCGGGTGGGCTCCCCACACACCGCGGAGCAGAGCGGATGGCCGGGCAGGCACACCTATGGGCGTGCGGTCAGCCACTCCGTCTGAGAAAGGCCTTGGTTAAGGCGGGCTCTCCTGCGCGTGACCCCGCCGCCAGCAGCCCCGGACGGCCCCAGGGCCTCGTGTGTTGCTGCTGAGCTGCCACGTTCTCAGGCAGGCTTGCCGAGAGCTCACCCTCCGTGTCCCTGCCAAAGCCACCCGGGTGGGGTGCAGGCCAGGACTGACCACGGGGGCAGAGCTGTGGGTTCTGCTCGGTCCTTGACCTCATTCCCAAGGGCTCCTAGAGCTGGCCTGGGGTTCCACTTGCTTCTGGCTCAGCTGCCTGGGTGGCCTGGGGAAATACTGGCGGGGGGGACAGGGTGGTCGGTTCCTGCCTGCCGAGGTGTTGGGTGGATGCAGAGTGACACCCCTTCTCAGAGTGCAGAAAGACACTGGCAGGCTTCTCACGTGGCCGGGATGTGCGGGCTGAGCCTCCTAGCTGGCCCTGCATCGCTCACCACGCACTTCCCTCTCTGGAAAAGGGGTTTGTCGCAGCCGGGGCCGGGGCCGGGAGAGGTGAGACTCCACTTGATGTCCGTCCCTGCCCAGCCTGGGGTGAAGGGTGGGCCCAGCAGTGCCTCCTGCAGCCCAGAGCTTGACCCTAGGAGCACCCAACCCAGGGCGCAGCACCTTGGCAGCGGGGCCTCAGAGACCCCACTGGGGAGCTCTAAGTGCAGGCTGCCCTGACCCCTCTTCGGGAGAGGGAGCCTGGTCCCAGCCCCAGCGGCCCCAGCTGTGAGGAGCCCCAGGCACAGGGGCTGGAGGCCGAGGGCGGGCACCATGGGCTGTGGCCCGGGGCCGTGGGGTCTCTGCCAAGGGTCCCCTCCCCACCAGCCGGGCGCAAGAGATGGGCGGCAGCTTCTGACCCCAGCCCACATGTCCCTCTTGGGTCCAGACTGGCCGCCAGAGGTACGGGAGTCGCAGCTCCCTCCTGGACGAGACCTGCCAGCCCCGTCATCCCTGATTAGCAGGTAATGGCCTCCGAGACGCACAGCTTTATTAATCGAGTTAGTAAGTGCTGAGGTGACCTTGACTGGTTCTGCTGAG
>NW_027907912.1:0-234 GCF_054177405.1 Leptonychotes weddellii
GTTTATCAGTTTTATTGATTTTTTTCAAAGAATCAGCTCCTGGTTTCATTGATCTGTTTTGTGGTATTTTTTAATCCTGTATCATTTATTTCTGCTCTAATCTTTATTATTTCCTTCCTTCTGCTGGTTTTAGGTTTTGTTCGTTGTTCTTTTTCTAGCTGCCTTAGATGTAAGGTTAGGTTATTTATTTGAGATTTTTTTTTGTTTCTTGAGGTAGGCCTGTATTGCTATAAA
>NW_027907913.1:0-234 GCF_054177405.1 Leptonychotes weddellii
GATGGCACATGACAATACCTCCCATTATGAAATCGTCCATGGTTCATAGAATATCATGATCTTTGTGGATTTAATAAGATCATGAGAATCCAGGTGTGCCATGAACCATAAAGCAAGAGCAACTCCCAGGAACTATTCCTATGACAGAGCTTGAGCTATAGACGCAACATTAGGAGAAGGAAGGGAAAAATGAAGGGGGTGAAATCGGAGGGAGAGATGAACCATGAGAGACTA
>NW_027907914.1:0-234 GCF_054177405.1 Leptonychotes weddellii
GGAGGTCAGAATCCAATTTGCAGGAAGGGAAATAGTAAAAAACACAGGCTAAAGATAAAGATAGAAGGATTCACATTCTTTTTTTTTTTTTTTTAATTTATTTTTTTATTCTTATGTTAATCCCCATACATTACATCATTAGTTCTAGATGAAGTGTTCCATGATTCATTGTTCATGCACAACACCCAGTGCTCCATGCCGAACGTGCCCTCCTCAATACCCACCACCAGGCCC
>NW_027907915.1:0-234 GCF_054177405.1 Leptonychotes weddellii
GCTTCACTTTATTTTTCTCCAGATGCTGTGAAGGTAGGAGCACACTGTGTGCTAGACAGGTGCATCTGGCTTAAGCACAGAGTCAAAAATCAGTGCTATGTGTGCTATTCCATATACTTTGTGGATGGATGCTGCACACTTTCTCATCTTTCAATAGCTATGAAAACTAAGAGCCCAGGCTCTGGTGCCAGGCTGCCCATATTTGAATCCTATTTCCACCATTTGCTTACACAA
>NW_027907916.1:0-234 GCF_054177405.1 Leptonychotes weddellii
AATGATCTCTGTGTGAAAATCTAACATATTTTCTATGGAGCTGTAATTCATCATTTTAAAAACAACTTTGTGACATGTGGAGTGGAGAGGTAGAATAAAAGCCAATTTTATCTTTGAAGATTTGAAACATATATTAGTATACTCCTGTAACTTTTAACACTTAGATTTCATTGAATTTATACCAAATCATATCATAAAAATCTAAATTTTATAAAGGCAAATGCATTAATTAGA
>NW_027907917.1:0-234 GCF_054177405.1 Leptonychotes weddellii
TCTCTCTTCTGCCTCATTTATTCTAGCACTTAGCACCCCCATTTTTGATTGCACCTCATTAATAGCCTTTTTGATTTCTACTTGGTTGGATTTTAGCTCTTTTACTTCTCCAGAAAGGGTTTCTCTAATAACTCAGGAAGAAGTTATCTTAACACAGATGCTGCAGAGGTAGACTCTGATGTCAGGTGGGACCCAAGAGTCTGACCCTTTCTACACTGTCAGCTCATCCACACA
>NW_027907918.1:0-234 GCF_054177405.1 Leptonychotes weddellii
ACTTTAAGCTGATTTTTCGAATGATGGGCAGGGTTTAGAGACGTGACCTCCAAACTTCGGGTGGGGGAGGCTCAGGAGACCATAGGGAACTTGTAAAGGCCAGATCTGGAGTCCATCCCACGAGACTCTGATTTAGTCTGTATTAGGGGCCTTGCGAGAATCATCAGTTTTCAGGTTCCTTGGGTGAATGAGATACTTGATGGCATGGGGGGAGTGGCATGAGCAAGGAAGGGC
>NW_027907919.1:0-234 GCF_054177405.1 Leptonychotes weddellii
CTCAAGGCACTTTTCAAATGCAACTTTGTTCCATCAAAAAAAAAAATTGGAATGTGTTCACTGAGTTTCTTCACTAATCCAGTCACTTTGTTGGGTATCTATACTATATATATGAATAAAAGAGCATTCCTGCCCAGAAGACGTGAAGATGAGAACACATCATTTTGCTAAACTACAATCTCAGAAAAGCCAAAATCCTAACACGAACAAGTTGCAAAGGGGACATTGGGGAAG
>NW_027907920.1:0-234 GCF_054177405.1 Leptonychotes weddellii
TATAGAATTGTTGAATCAATATGTTGTATACCTGGAACTAATATGACCTTAATTATACTTCAATTTAAAAAACCGTAATACATTATAGATATGTGTCCAATGTGAAAAATGAGTATTATAATGAACAGAAAATTGCCATAGTTGCTACTTATTAGTGATAAGGAAAAATCTGTGTCCTAAGATGGCCGACGGAGCCAATTAGGGAGTCCCAGCCCCTGCCCCGGGGCTCTTCCA
>NW_027907921.1:0-234 GCF_054177405.1 Leptonychotes weddellii
AGCAGGCCCCCCTCTACCTGAATCTGGGTGACCCAGGGGATTCACCTCCCCTCTCTGGGACTCGGTCTCCCCATCTATAAAATGAGGCTTTATTGTCAGAGTATCCGAGCCCTTCAGGGCAGACCAGAGACTGCTGCAGCTGGTCTGAGCAGAGAAAGAAACGGATTCCAGGGTAATCGGGCTCTAGAAGCTCGGGGACAACCAGAGAGGCGGGTTTGGAGGCTCCACAGGCGG
>NW_027907922.1:0-1461 GCF_054177405.1 Leptonychotes weddellii
CAGGTGGGACAGCTCCAGGAGGGGACAGGTGGGGATGCCTCCAGGAGGGGACAGGTGGGAATCCTTCAGGTGAGACCTCTTCCTGCCCACAGGTAGAACAGCTCCCGATCTGGCCAAGCCAGCCCTGGGTAAGCAACATGGAGGCTTCCCTTTGGGTGCCTGCCATAATGGCGCTGTAAATGGTTGGGAGATTTTGATGTTAAAAGAGCAAGATTGGAGCAAAAACACGCTCCTTCCTCCTTCCCCCAGCACTTTTCAACATGTGGCATGAGCCATACAGCCCGTGTTTGGGAAGTAAGGGAGGCAGAGACCACCGAAATTCAGAGGGGAGACAGTGGCCTCTGGGGAGGAGAAGAAGCTTCTGAGGTAGGATGGGGCGCCAAGTGAGGGGCAGGGTGCAGGCTCATCTGGCCTGGGACAGGTGAAGGAGCAGGGCCAGACCCCAGAGGTCCTCAGAGCGTCCCAGGGCCCCAGCCCCTCCTTGGCCACACCTCCAGAACCACTGGACATGGAGCCTTCCTTCCAAGGTCCTGTGGTTACAGGCCGTGGGGTGCTCTGGTGTGCGTGCGCACCTGCAATTGGTAGGGGAAGTGTCCAGACCAGCAGGCCAGCAGGGGGCAAGCTGGGGGCCCCGGGTGGGGCTGGAGGCTGAGGGGGCAGGGGAACAGGGCAGTGGAGGGAGTTGCGCGGGCAGCACATGGCTCCCGGGAAGTGTGCCACCACAGGGCACAGCGGCTTAGAGCTGGTCAGCCAGTGAGAGGCCTCCAGCCCGGCCCTGCCCACTGCCCGTTTTTCAAAGCTCTGTATGGCCACACCCCTCTGTTTACACCTTGCCCACGGTCATGTCATCCTCACACCGGAGAGACAGGGTTGAGTAGCTGGGACAGAGACCGTCTGGCCTGTAAACCCTGGAATATTACTGACCCTTTACAGGGAAGGCTGTTGGCCACGGCCTTAGAGCATTTCAGATCCTGTGTCCACTGAATCAACAAGCTGGGGGGGCGGGGTCATCAGAATTAGCTCAAGCTCCTGGGCCGGTTCCAAGAGACAGACAGTTGGAACGAGGAGGGCGCCAGGGCAGCCCCAGGTCACGTAGGCCTGTTCCCAGAAGGCCTGACAGATGGGGCTCAGGACGGGGTCCTGCTCCTCTGTGACCCCAGGAGCAGAGGTGAACAGTTGGCCATCAAGTGACCATACATCAATGTGGACAGGAAGGGCAGACGGCAGGAGGGTCTGCGGATGGGCGGGGGTGTGCCGGGAGGGCCCGGACAGCCCCGTGATGCCCTCTGACAGGAGAGTCCTCGGGATCCCCCCCGACGCCGGGCAAAAGGCCAGGAGGGCTGGGGGCAGCCTTTGGAGACAGGTGCCACCCCCTGGACGGGACAGCAGGGAGCCCCAGGCCCTGAGGTTCACGGAACGCCCGCAAGCCACATTGGGGGTGAGCCCCGGTGTCTGCTCCCG
>NW_027907923.1:0-234 GCF_054177405.1 Leptonychotes weddellii
ATGATCTCGGGGTCCCGGGATCGAGCCCCAAGTGGGGCTCCTGGCTCAGTGGGGAGTCTGTTTCTCCCTCTCCCTCTGCCCCTCCCCCTGCTCCTGCTCTCTCTCTCTCATAAAAAAATAAACAAACAAATATATATATTCCCCGAGATGATTCTGACTTGTGACAGGAGAGTGCCATGCTTTCATGCAGGTCTACTAGTGCTCTGCAATGAGTGAGTGAAATGAGCGGCACTG
>NW_027907924.1:0-234 GCF_054177405.1 Leptonychotes weddellii
CCTAAAAGAAGAGACATGAGTAGTAGAAGAAACGTATATTCTATATCCACTTGGCAGATGTTATATTTATTCAAAAAGTAACTCAATCATGACCACTGATTATTTTTTAAAAGTGTTCAGGTAAAAAAAACAAAACCAAAAACAAAAATAAAAAAATAAAAGTGTTCAGGTAGTTGAGGACCGAGGATATGTGCCCCTGAGTCTAGAGTGTATTCTGTTAAATAGTTAAGACAC
>NW_027907925.1:0-234 GCF_054177405.1 Leptonychotes weddellii
AAATCATGAAACTACTACAATACCGAAACTTGAAACTAAAAACATTTTGAATAACGGTCAGAAACCTTTTTCATTCCATGTAGAAAAAAGAAATTTATAAAATTTGACTTTACAGGTCTCTCTTGGGACTTTGGGCTCTGCAAGGCAATGTAAAAACAATGGTTTTCAATTTTCTTTTATTTTTTTTCATCTTTCTTTCTTTTCTTTTGATAATACATTAATGAGAACTTTAAA
>NW_027907926.1:0-234 GCF_054177405.1 Leptonychotes weddellii
TTCTCATATTCTAATTTACTTATAAAGGCAAACACACACACACACACACACACACACACACACAAATGACAAAGCACACAGGATCACTGAAAACTGAGAGGTAACTATACCAGTCAGTGTTTAGTTAGAAATATAGAAACTACACTAAGTAATTCTAAGTGAAATTAAAATGGGAAACTGCACAGAAAGCAGACGGATCAAAGAACAAAAACAGAACCATGAAGTAACCAAAAA
>NW_027907927.1:0-234 GCF_054177405.1 Leptonychotes weddellii
AGTCTCAGCTCTGAGATTTTTTTTCTTATTTCTCTTAACCATCTTGAGCTGTAAGCAGAAAAATTATTATTATTATTTTGCTATCGGACACACTCAGACCCAAGAATGTCAAGTGATTTGGCTGATACCATAATACTTATTGATTGCAGATGGTGGATTAGAGCCCACCAATACTCTTGCCCAATAACAAGTAATTTCTCTGCATAACAATCTACTTTCCAGTGTAAATGATAT
>NW_027907928.1:0-234 GCF_054177405.1 Leptonychotes weddellii
ATCTAGACTTCAACAAAGAGGTCAAACAGACATGACCCTGACTGTCTCCATTCCACTACCCAAGAGGCTCCTGATCTAGGTCTGCCCTTAAGGGGGTGCACAGACCACTCCTGTGTTGTTCGTTTTCTTCTATTTGTACATATCCTAGTGCACCACCCTAGAAGTGGGACCAACTCTCCCACTTCTTTGTAAATCCTCCCTTCCCCTGACCCTGGTGCCTGTCACAATCTTAGA
>NW_027907929.1:0-234 GCF_054177405.1 Leptonychotes weddellii
CAGATGAAGGAAATTCAGGGTTTAGAGTCTTTTTTTCCAGCAGAATCAAAGCTGCAGATGGAGATGGGGCATAGGTCCTTTGCTTCATTCCAAAGTCACGGCCTGCAGGGTCTCCTGCAGGGAGGGAAGGTGGACAGCAGCCAGGCCTGAGTTTGGGCCCCGCTGCCGTGGTCCCCCAGCTCTGTGACTTGGTGCAGGCTGCCCCCACTCCAAGCCTGTGCTTCTTGGCCTGTC
>NW_027907930.1:0-234 GCF_054177405.1 Leptonychotes weddellii
CCCAGCCACACGCACGCCACCACACACACACACACGCCAGCACCACACACACACACGCCATCACCACACACACACACGCGCGCCATCACCACACACACACGCCATCACCACACACACTCACACACACACACGCCATCACCACACACACACACACAGCACCACACACATTCACACACACACACGCCATCACCACACACACGCCATCACCATGCACACACACACACCCCATCACCA
>NW_027907931.1:0-234 GCF_054177405.1 Leptonychotes weddellii
CTGGTCCCTTCATTACCATTCCCTTCTCCATTTAAAAAAAAAAACTAAAATTCCCAAATAACCAAATTTCTAGCCCTTCCAATGATTTCATAAAAACCTAAATTCATTAGACTTTCAAATAGCTAGAGTAGGGGTGGGGGTTGACATTCTTATCTCCTCCACTCATGCCCACTTCAGCCTTGGCTTTTAGCTCTTTTCTTCCACAAAATTTCTAACATTCAAGCCATTGATGAA
>NW_027907932.1:0-234 GCF_054177405.1 Leptonychotes weddellii
ATACTTCATGGTGCAGGTTGGATTCCCTGGAGAAAATTCAGATTGAGACTTTCTGCACAAGAAATTTATTGGGAGTGCTCTTGGACCCACACCTGTGAGGACAGTGAAGGAAATTAGGATGGACAGAGGGAGAAATTGAACTGGAATGTAGTCATAATGAAGGTCTGTGCTGAACCAGCAGGAAGATCTGGAGTGGAATGGCCCTATGGATTTGACCCACCTGGAGGTAAAAAG
>NW_027907933.1:0-1461 GCF_054177405.1 Leptonychotes weddellii
AGTGGTTGCACCAGCTTGCATTCCCACCAACAGTGTAGGAGGGTTCCCCTTTCTCTGCATCCCCACCAACATCTGTCATTTCCTGACTTGTTAATTTTAGCCATTCTGACTGGTGTGAGGTGGTATCTCACTGAGGTTTTGATTTGGATTTCCCTGATGCCGAGCAATGTTGAGCACTTCTTCATGTGTCTGTTGGCCGTTCCTCAAAAAGTTGAAAATAGAGCTACCATACAATCCAGCAATTGCACTACTGGGTATTTACCCCAAAGATACAAATGTAGGGATCCGAAGGGGTACGTGCACCCCGATGTTTATAGCAGCAATGTCCACAATAGCCACAATGTCCACTGTGGAAAGAGCCACGATGTCCATCGACAGATGAATGGATAAAGAAGATGTGGTATGTATATACAATGGAATATTATGCAGCTATCAGAAGGAATGAGATCTTGCCATTTGCAATGACGTGGATGGAACTGGAGGGTGTTATTTGAGCAAAATAAGTCAATCAGAGAAAGACATGTATCATATGACCTCACTGATATGAGGAATTCTTAATCTCAGGAAACAAACTGAGGGTTGCTGGAGTGGGAGGTGGGGTGGGAGGGATGGAGTGGCTGGGTGATGGACACTGGGGAGGATATGTGCTATGTATGGTGAGCGCTGTGAATTGTGCAAGACTGTTGAATCACAGATCTGTACCTCTGAAACAAATAATGCAATCAATATATGTTAAGGAAAAAAAAAAGAAGATAGCAGGAGGGAAAAATGAAGGGGGGGAATCAGAGGGGGAGACAATCCATGAGAGACGATGGCCTCTGAAAAACAAATTGAGGGTTCTGGGGGAGACGGGGGTGGGAGGATGGGTTAGCCTAGTGATGGGTATTAAAGAGGGCACGTTCTGCATGGAGCACTGGGTGTTATGCACAAACAATGAATCATGGAACACTACATCAAAAACTAATGATGTAATGTATGGTGATTAACATAACAATAAAAAATTTAAAAAAAAAAAGAAAATAGAAGGAGAGATAAAAAGCCCCCAGGACAAACAAAAACTAAAGGATTTGCAAACACAAAACCAGTCCTACAAGAAATATTGAAAGAGTTCCTCTAAGCAAAGAGAGAGCCTAAAAGCAACATAGACCAGAAAGGAACACAGACAATATACAATAACAGTCACCTTACAGGCAATACAATGGCACTAAATTCATATCTTTCAATAGTTACCCTGAATGGAAATGGGCTAAATGCCCCAATCAAAAGACACAGGCTATCAGATTGGATAAAAAAACAAGACCCATCAATATGCTGTCTGCAAGAGACTCATTTAGAACCAAAGACACCCCCAGATTGAAAGTGAGGGGGTGGAAAACCATTTACCATGCTAATGGACACCAAGAGAAAGCTGGGGTGGCAATCCTTACATCAGACAAATTAGATTTTAAACCAAAGACTGTA
>NW_027907934.1:0-234 GCF_054177405.1 Leptonychotes weddellii
TCTCTTCTCATATTCTAATTTACTTATAAAGACAAACACACACACACACACACACACACACACAAATGACAAAGCACACAGGATCACTGAAAACTGAGAGGTAACTATACCAGTCAGTGTTTAGTTAGAAATATAGAAACTACACTAAGTAATTCTAAGTGAAATTAAAATGGGAAACTGCACAGAAAGCAGACGGATCGAAGAACAAAAACAGAACCATGAAGTAACCAAAAA
>NW_027907935.1:0-234 GCF_054177405.1 Leptonychotes weddellii
CACCCGCCTGCTCCAATGCGCCAGCAGAAGGCAGCCCCCGCAGCCGCCCGCCTGCAGAGCTGCGGGTCCCAGGCGCAGCCGCGGCGGGGATCAGAGACAAGGCCCCGAGTTCGCCACCAGCTTCAGGTCCCACGTGAGCAGGCGCAGGAGGCTGAAGATGACGCTGGCTTCGTGGCACCGAGGCGAGTCCTGGAACCCGGGAACCCGGGAAGGAGGCGGAGCCGGGTTGAGCCA
>NW_027907936.1:0-234 GCF_054177405.1 Leptonychotes weddellii
AAAAAAAAATTAGGAAAATGAAGGGAACTACTGGCAAAATAGCAAGAGAATTGGCTTTTTTAACCATATGAAAATTCCATTAAGTTTCCTTAGGTTTTGATTAAATATAGTTATAAAAAGAGATGATTGAGAAAGAGGATTGTCTATCCTGTAACTTTACATAGAAAACAACAGGATGACTATTAGAAAAAGTATGCCTTTATCTTGTAGCTCTATGCCTAAGGTTTAAAGCAT
>NW_027907937.1:0-234 GCF_054177405.1 Leptonychotes weddellii
AAAAGGCTAAGACAGGATCTAGTACAAAATAGGATTTTTTTTTTTTTTTTAAAGATTTTATTTATTTATTCGAGTGAGAGAGAATGAGAGATAGCACGAGAGGGAAGAGGGTCAGAGGGTCAGGGAGAAGCAGACTCCCTGCTCAGCAGGGAGCCCGACGTGGGACTCGATCCCAGGAATCCAGGATCATGACCTGAGCTGAAGGCAGTCGCTTAACCAGCTGAGCCACCCAGG
>NW_027907938.1:0-234 GCF_054177405.1 Leptonychotes weddellii
CAAGAGGTAAGAGGTCCTCCAGAGAAGCTAGGGTCGGAACTCCAGATGAAGCCTGGGCCTGGAAGGGGCAGGAGAGGAGACAAGGCAGCTTTTAGGGAAAAGCTGGGGAGACTCTCAGGGCAGGGACTTGGATGGGCTGCTGTCAGCTCCTGCTGGGCCACTCGGATGTTGGAAAAGCAGGTTGCACCAGAACCTTCTGCCTGGTCCCTGAGTCCCAGCGGCTGCTTTTGTGGC
>NW_027907939.1:0-234 GCF_054177405.1 Leptonychotes weddellii
CCCACGTAGGTCCTGGGGAATGGGGTGCCCCCTTTGGAGTCACTGCTGCCTCCACATTGTGTCCGCAGACACCCCAAATTGCCAAGGTTTTCATTAAAACATATATATTTATGCAAAGACAGCTGACTCCTCATTCAAACCTCCCCCCTTCAGACGAGTTGGGAGCTGTGGCAATTCCCAGGTTTAATGTCTGAATTGATAGGACACTCCCCCAAGCTCATGATCAACTTGCTC
>NW_027907940.1:0-234 GCF_054177405.1 Leptonychotes weddellii
CTCACCACGTAACGTCACCTTATTTCCAGATTGCGCTGGGTATGCTATTATGATCAGGAGTGGAGGAATGCATATTCGGAAATACTGTCTACAGTGTGGAAAAGATTGAATCCTATTTTGACCCCTCTTGAAGTCAGTCAAGTGCATGAGGAGTTATACTGAAGGGACAAATGTCAGGAATATATAAATCTACGTATTAGTGCTGACTAAGCAAAGCTTTCAGCTGTGTCACCA
>NW_027907941.1:0-234 GCF_054177405.1 Leptonychotes weddellii
AGAGGGTGGGGGCACCTTCAGGGAGCTGTAAATCTGTCTACCTTGAACAATTTCACAGCGATTGGGATGGCTTTAATAAAAAGATAATAAGCATTGGTGAGAATGTGAAGAAACTGGAACACTTGTACATTCATCGTGGAAATGCAACGTGGTTCAGGGACCTTGGACAAGTTCAGTGGCTCCTCAGATGTGGAACAGCATTAACACGTGACCTGACAATTCCACTCCTACACA
>NW_027907942.1:0-234 GCF_054177405.1 Leptonychotes weddellii
CCCCCAGGATGGCTACTTGGCGGAAGGGCCAACTGTGACCCAACCGGAAGTAGAGTCTGTGGGTGAATTACCCAGAACCCCAGATTCTGCTCTTCTTCTGATGGCCTTTCTCACCCCGATACACCCCCTGCTCCCTCTCCCTGCTCCATTCATCAACACCGTCAGCAAAAAAGAAGGAAAGAAAAAGAAACTTATATTAATTAGATGGGGCTCCTATCGTCTCTGGGGAAAAGG
>NW_027907943.1:0-234 GCF_054177405.1 Leptonychotes weddellii
ACTTTTTTATAAGATTTATTTATTATTTTAGAGAGGGGGGAGAGGCAAAGGGGAGAGAAAGAATCTTAAGCAGACACCCCACTGAGAGCAGAGCCAATTCAGGGCTTAATCTCCTGACTCTGAGATCATGACCTGAGCCCAAATCAAGAATTGTATGCGTAACTGACTGAGTGACCCAGGTTCTCCTTTCCTTACTTTTTATCACAGAAATTAGATATATTTTAAATTTTCTAT
>NW_027907944.1:0-12792 GCF_054177405.1 Leptonychotes weddellii
GCCAGCTTCCCTGCTCCGTTACCTGGGAGCTCTGCCACACTCAGGCACCCCCGGTCTTTCTGTGACCCTGAGGGTCCTGAGACCACACTGTCCCATGAGGGTTCCACCCCCCGCTTAGCCACCGGAGTGATGTCCCTCAGCAGAGCAGACTTTTAAAAGTTCTGATTTTGTGTTCCGTGGCTCTATCACTTGCCAGAAGCGGCTGATGGAGGCCCCTCCCCCGCCGTCTATCCTCGGATTCACTTCTCCGCACGTCCTACCTTCCAGAAAGTGGTCGCTTTTCTGATGAGAGAGTTGTTGCTATTCTTTTCTTCGATCTCCTTTTGAGTTTGTAGGTGTTCAGAATGGTTTGATCCCTATCCAGGTGAATTCCTGAGAGGAGACGAAATCCAGGTCTCCTACTCCTCTGCCATCTTGCTCTGCCCCCTGATCCCCCATATTTTAATTAACCTTTCCTCCTAGTACTTGAAATTCTACTAATAGAGACAAAGAGAAACAAAATACTGGCAACTACAGCTTAAAATTGAGTTTCAATTTGTCCATTACCAACTATTGAAACTTAGACGCTCTGAGCTTGGTTTCCTCATGGTCAAATTAGGGTACCTAAGTTGTTGAGAGGAACAGCAGAGGGGACGTATTTACAGTTTCTTGCACAGAATCCAGCTGTGTTGGGGATTGCCAACTCCTACTTCTTATCCCTCTCTTCTTGCTTTGCCGCCCTCCACCTCTGGGCACTCACGCTTTTCCTTTCAGTGCTGCTGCTTTACAAGGGTTGGCTTTGCTACCTCCATGTCTCCTGGGACCATTTGCTCCTTAATTCTCTCCAGTCTAGCTTCTAGCCTATTTATTCCGTTAAAACCAAGCCTGTGTGATCACCTGTAATCTCCTAGTTGCTAAAGCTGATGTCTCTCCTTGATCTTTCTGAAGCATTGAACACCTAACAACTTCAGTTGCTTACAGTGTATAATTCACCTACTTCTCAAGTGCTTGCTCTCCTTGCCTTTGGCTTCCTTTTACATCTGCTGTGCTCAGCATGATTGCCTCTACTGTGTCCCTTTGATTCACTAGCTTGTCTATATCTGCTTCACTCCTGCATGTGAACGTTTCCCAAAAGTTTGTTCTCAGTGCTACTCTTTCTTACACTCCCTCCATTCTTGCTCATAGCTTCCACTTCACCCATATCCTGCTGTATGACTGATTCCACGAAAAAAAATTTTTTTTTTTATGTCAGGCACCACTCTTCTGATCTCTAGACCTATACCTAAACACTAGCAGCTCTGCTCATGATCACACACTGAACATACCTCATACTTGATCATTATTGCCATACTGTTCCCCAGGTAGGATTTGACTTTCTCTTGGCTAATGACCACTCACCCCATCACCTCTTCCATAAAATTTTCTAACCCCGCCTTCTTTCCTCAACAGCTTAGAAGATATATCTCCCTTCTTTGAGTTTCCACAGCATTTTGCTCAAATATCAAGAGTAATTGGTAGGCTTAGTTATAGTTGTGTATGGATCTGTTTCCCCTTTCTAGGTAGTAAGCTTGCTGTGGGCAGAGACAGGGTGGATCTTAACTTGGAGGAGCTGAGTGACTCCATAGCCCTCACCACTCATTGGGACACTCTCTAATTATTAATCTTTCTCATGTGTATGTCTGATTTCACCAATGAGTCTGTCAGTTTATTAGAGATGCAGTCTGTGTACTTTTATATGGCCAATAGCATTTACTTGTAGTAGTAGTTATAAAACAAATATAAAACTATTTTTGGTTCCTTTAGTAGTCTTATAAATTGTGCCCATCCCCCACCCCCAAATTTATATGTTCAAGTCCTAACCACCAGTACTTCAGAATATGACTATATTTGGAAGTAGGGCCTTTAAAGAGGTAATTAAGGTAAAAGGAACTCATATGGGTAGGCTCTAATCCAATATGACTGGTGTCCTTTTATGAAGAAGAGATTAGGACACAGACAACACACAGACTCAGAGTGTAACCATGTGAGGACACAGTGAGAAGGAAATTGTCTCCAAGCCAAGGAGAGAGGCCTCAGAAGAAACCAAACCTGCTAACACTCTGATCTTGAACTTCTAGCCTCCAGAACTATGAGAAAATAAATTTCTGTTCTTTAAGCCACCTAGTCTGTGGTGTGTTATAACAGTACTAGAAAACTAATATACTGTTTAACTGCTACTAACCAGATTCGGGGGTTGAGGAGCAATACTTCAATACTTCTTTTGGACTTGACAGTTGAAAACAACACTTTTTTTTTTTTTTTAATTCTAGAGATGGGTCCAAAATCAGATGGGTTAAATGGATAGGATACTTAGGAAAAAAAAAAATGGATAGGATTCTTGCCCACATAGTTTTAAGCCAGGGAGGCATGGAATTTATCAGAGTTATTGGCACTAAAATCTAATGGCTCCTGTATATTTCTTGTTCTTATTCCTTTTTCTTTTCTTTTCTTTCTTTCTTTCTTTCCTTCTTTCTTTCTTTCTTTCTTTCTTTCTTTCTTTCTTTCTTTCTTTCTTTCTTTCTTTCTTTCTTTCTCTTTCTTTCTGTCTGATGAAAGTTGAGCAGAGCTTTACTGTTTATGCTACAAGATAACCTATATTTGACTATAAAACAAACTGTGATGTTTGGACTGTGAAAGATTTGCAGTTTGATAGTAAGGGAGATGGGAATGCCATGTTCAATTTCTGCCCCAAGGTGGTGCATGTATAACAGAACCCAGGGACTGGATCATCATTTGGGCTTAACAAAGGAACTGTCTAGGTGTGTATAGCAAAGAATCTTTTGAGCTGCTCTTACTGTTAACAATCTGGTTTCATATACCCAGATGATTAGATGTCATAGACATCAGAAGGAGGTCAATAAAATTCAAGCTTTAAACTTTGACAATAATTTGAGCTGAATAATAGTTGAATTTCAGAACCGAGTTGTCATGGTGAGAGCCATTGAAGAGGAATAATTATCTTATAACTCGGTTACTGCCCTGCTGAACTCATAGCAATATCCCTAACCCCATTTCCTAACTCACCAAGCCCAGATCATATTAAGTCATGCTTAGAAACATTAGTTTTATATTCTTTTATGTATATATTTGCATTCATAACCAAATATATATATGTGTGTGTGTATATATATCTCAAATATATGTAATATATTTGAATAAATATGCATTCAATGTAGCTAATGGAAAAATAGTACAGGTGGTTTAGTTAGCTATAAATTGCATATTCTGGGGAAAAAATACCAAAGTACCATTCAGGTATTCTCAAGAGCCAGGTTACCATAGTACAGAGATGTTAGCAGTAGTTCTTTTTGCAATTTAACATATGTGACAGTCAAGCCATTTGTTTCCATTATGTTTGTGAACTAAAATTTCAACTCATTTCTCTTGGGTAATACCATACATTTTCTCCCTTATTTATTTATTTATTTTTTATTCTTATGTTAATCCCCATACATTACATCATTAGTTCTAGATGAAGTGTTCCATGATTCATTGTTTGTGCATAGATTTTCTCCCTTATTAATCCATAACAATACTCTGGTGCACTTCGCTAATCAAAATTGCACATGCATAATAATTTACAATCTAATAAATATAAGCTTCTTCCACATCTCATCAAATGTAGATGCAATTACTAAAAGACACTAAAATACTAAATATAAATTCAAACTAAGAGGAAATTTAGATGCATCAAAAATAGAAATAAATCAAATGGGTAACTTATTTTAAATACAGTTTAATCAATTATTTGAGGAAAATCCCCAGGGTGTTTTCAATGAAGGTAAAAAAAAATGACAATTCTTCCACCAAGACAAGAGATTTTTCCAGTTATGCCAGTAAGTGAAGGGCAGAGGGAGGGAATGAAGATAATTATAACTGTTCTATTTCTGATGGCAATGAAATGAAAGAGAAGAGAAAATTGAGAATTAATGAAGAGGAGTCATTCATATTCAAGACATGATGACATATCTCCCCCTCCCCTATTAAAATAACCAATAGAAAATATACAAATTATGAAAAGTCTTTACCAGCCACAGAATCAAGGAAAAGATATCAACTACATGGCAGGAATTTAAGGAATTTCTGTGAACTAATATAAATATGGCACCACACTAGAGAAGTTTGGAGGATGAGTATGTGGCTCCTCTCTGAGCACAGAAGCAGCATGAAAGGAAGTAGAGGAGATGGTGGCCGGAAACACCTTGTACTGTATCTGAGATAGGAGAGAGCTGGAAAACAAGACAGTTCAACCACCTCCCACACCTTCTAACTTCCAGGGCATTTGGCACCTATGGCTTGGGATGGCTCCAGGTTTTGTCTCTAGTATTACTATCCAAACCCTGCAGAGGCCTAGAAATGCATGGTCTCTGCCTTCTGGGTAACCTTTCACCATTCGGAGACACACTTCACAGGGAGTCAGTGCTCCTTCAGGCCCAGTTCTGTCACTACTGCTCTGTTGAGACTACTTGAGCTGCACTGGAAGATCACAATTTATTTTATATGTGACTTTCCTTAATTTTTCTAGAGCAGTGACACAAAATTCTGACAGGAGTCAACCCACTTCCTATTTGGCTAAAAACTGGTAATGAATACATTAGATTCTTTTTGGAAAAGAGAGAATGGCAGGGGGAAGCAAGGTCTATCAACAAATATTACAAATTTAAAAACAAAACAAAATGGAAAACAGGTAACCCTTAAAAACTAGAATAATGGCCTCCAAATGAAATACATTACTGCAAGAAATGGAAAATGTGTGTTCTCAACAACATCAGAGTTCACTGCAACCAGGATGACATTGAGGGAAAAAGTTATGAAGACCATGGAGGATTGGGTGGAAATGAGAATCAGACTTGTCAAATTAAAAATGCCAGTGGGACCACTGAATAGCAAATTGGACACTGTATCAAATCAAATTGGTGAGTTAGAAGAGCAAATGTGAGAAATTCTCCAGAAAATCAGAAGAAAAAGACACAGATGAAAATGAATAGACTTAAATTTACATATAACAGGGATCCTAGAGAATATAAACAGGAAGAACAAAAACAATAAAAGAAAATATGATTGAAGACAATGACAAGGAAAAGATACGAGGCTTAAAATTGGGAAGGAATATTGTGCTTTAGGTAAACATCATGGAAGGTGTACCAAATACAGACAAAACCTCATAGAATTTCCTAACTTAGGAATATTTAGATTGTCATGTATACTTGGGGATATGTTAACTAACAGATTCTGTTTCCCTGGATAACCCTAAAATTACATTAAATAAATGTAATAAATTATGGTACAACCATTACAATGTAATCGTATGTAGGCACTGAAAGTGATAAAATGATTCATATGGGAAATATATATATGCTTTTAATAAATCAAATATAAAAGAAATTATAAAATAGCAAGTATGCTATCCCACAAATAATATAGATATATCTATAGATAGATATTGATATATATACTTAGCAAATTAGAGAAAGATGTGTTTCAGAGGAATGCTCTCTAAGTGGTAAGAGGATGATAGGTGGATTTTAACTTTATTCTCCATGCCTTTATTATATGTATATATTTAATTCCAGTATAGTTAACATATAGTGTTATATTAGTTTCAGGTGTACAACATAGTGACTCAACAATTCTATACATTACTCAGTGCTCATCGCGGTAAGAGTACTTTTAATCCCCTTCACCTATTTCACCCGTCCCTCCACGCATCCCTTCTGGCAACCAGCAGTTCATTCTCTATAGTTAGGAATCTCTTTTTGTGTTTGTCTTTTTTTGTTGTTGTTGTTCATTTGTTTTTTTTTTTCTTAAATTGCATATATGAGTGAAATCATATGGTCTTAGTCTTTCTCTGAATGAATTATTTCACTTAGCATTATACGCTCTAGATCCACCCATGTTGTGCAAATGGCTAGATTTCATTATTTTTATTTTTTTTTGTTAAATCTCGTTTTTTTGTCATCTACTTATACTGCAACCACAACTACGTATAGTGCATTAATATGAAATACTTTTGAAATACATAATTTTTTTTTAAAATAGAACCTATACAAAAATCACATAGGATGTTGAAATGACTGGTGTGTAATATTTTTTAAAACCTTCATTTTTTGGTCAGCACAAATTTCCTTTAATTTTCATTTCCAGTAGGATTTCATTTTGAGGTTTAATGTGTATGAAGCCAGTATAAAGTTTTATAGTGTAGTAATTCTGGATTCCAAGTCATTTAAGATGAAAACTGAAAGGTGAAGTTTACTTAAGAAAATTAATTTTCTTCTTCTGTAACATCTAAGTCTTCATCCTCTTCATCATCATCTTCTGCCTGTTAATCCTTTCTTAGTCGACAGGTGGTTACCTGTCCTGCTCCAGATATACACTTAGCTGAGAGTGTAATAGGCGACTTTGAATTTGCTCTTACTATATCTAAACGGGATGCATAATCTGGTGGATACAGAGAATTTCGGAAAACCTCCAAATCTTCTTCATCAATCTTTTGTATGTTTTGGTAGGCAGCAGTGTAGACCTCTAAAGTTTTGCCATGAAATAACATTTCAATAGTGATAAATCCTGAAAATATAGTCTTTATATCCTTTATTTTCTGCTTTTCAAAATTGTCAGTAGTTTTCTCCAGATGACGAGTTGTCCGGGTAGCATCCATTGTAGTTCTCTGCAATTCAGTTTCTGCCTGGGTTTCTATTTCTTCTTTTTTTTTCTTTAAAATTATTCAAAATCAATAACATGTCGATCCGATGGGTTTCGCTGACGTGTTCTTTCTGAGTTAACTGGTTTAGCTTCTCGATTCCTTGCTGTTAATGTTGCTTTGAGGTCATCTCGTTTCATTTTTACAATGGCTCCATAAGCTTTCAAACGTTCAATACTTTGGCTTCAAGTCCTTCAACCTATTGAAAATTATTATAAAATATCTCTGCTTGTCGATAATCCTGAAGTTTGGCAAACTAATCAGAAAAGTTTTTCAGGCCCTGCTTTAAATTTGGGGTCTCTGTAGAGGCATACACATTGATTTCATTCACCAGTAGGTCCGCTTTGTCTCGCAGTCTGGCAGTTTTCCCCACATAAGCAGCAAAGATTTGGCAAAGCTCTCTGAAATGCTTCTCCACATTTGTGACAGCATCTTGCAGTTGTCTGGTGTGAGCGTCCCTTGCGCATGGCCGGGGACCCTGATCCGGGCCCAACGACCTGGGCTCAGAGGCACCCGAGCGTGCTCCAGGGTGCGAGCCGCCGCCTCCTGGAGCCTGAGAGCCAGCCCCCTGCGCCGCTGCGCCGGCTCCGGCGTTTCTACGGCAACGCGGCGCGTCCCCGTGCTCAGGGCCCAAGTTGGCGGGAGCGCGGCCAGGGGAAGCCTGGGGGACACGGCGCCCAGCCTCAGCCCCTCCGGCGCGTTCGCCTGGTGCGTTCCTTCCCGCTGAGTGTGGCTGGCGGGCCTTTCGTTCACGTGGAGAGCCCGATTTCATTCTTTTTAATGACCAAGTAATATTCCATTGTATATGCATATCATTTCTTTGTTATTCATTCATCTGTCAATGGATACTTAAGTTGCTTCCATAATTTGGCTATTGTAAATAATGCTGCAGTAAACATAGGGTGTGTATTTCTTTTTGAATTAGTGTTTTCATATTCTTTGGGCAAATATCCAGTAGTGGAATTACTGGATCCTATGGTAATTCTATTTTTAATTATTTGAGGAAGCTCCATAATGTTTTTCACAGTGGCTGCACCAGTTTGCGTTCCCACCAACAGTGCACAAGTGTTCCTTTTTCTGCACATCCTCATCAACACTTGTTTCTTGTGTTTTTGATTTTAGCCATTCTGACCGGTATGAGGCGAATCTCGTTGTTGTTTAGATTTGCATTTTTCGGATGATGAATGGTGTTGAACATCTTTTCATGTGTCTGTTGGCCATCTGTATGTCTTCTTTAGAGAAATGTCTGTTCATGTCTTCTGCCCATTTTTAAATTGGATTATTTGCTTTTTGGTTTTGAGTTGTAGAAGTTCTTTATATATTTGGGCTACTAACCCTTTATCAGATATGTCATTTGCAAATATCTTCTCCCATTCAGTAGGTTGTCTTTTAGTTTCATTAATCGTTTCCTTATCTGTGCAGAAGCTTTTTATTTTGGTGTAATATCAGTAGTTTATTTTTGTTTTTGTTTCTCTTGCCTTAGGAGACGTATCTAGAAATATGTTGTTATAGTCAATGTCAGAGAAATTAATGCCTGTGCTCTCTTCTAGGATTTTTATGGTTTCAGTTTTCACATTTAGGTCTTAAATGCATTTTGAGCTTATTTTTGTGTGGTGTAAGAAAGTGGTCCAGTTTCTTTCTTTCTTTCTTTCTTTCTTTCTTTCTTTCTTTCTTTCTTTCTTTCTTTCTTTCTTTTTCTTTCTTTTTTTTGCATGTAGCTGTCCAGTTTTCCCAACGCTATTTGTTGAACAGACATTATTTTTCCCATTGGATATTCTTTCATGTTTTGTCAAAGATTGGTTAATCATATAATTGTGGATTTATTTCTGAGCTCTCTATTTTGTTCCAATGATCTATGTATCTGTTTTTGTGCCAGTACCTTACTCTTTTGATTACTACAGCTTTGTAGTATATCTTGAAATCTTGTTTTGTGATACCTCCAGGTCTGTTTTTCTTTTTGAAGATTGCTTTGCCTATTTGGAGTCTTTTATGGTTCCATACAAATTTTAGGATTGTTTGTTGTAATTCTGTGAAAAATGCTGTTGGTGTTTTGATAGGGAATGCATTAAACCTGTAGATTGCTTGGAGTGATATGGACATTTTAACAGTATTTGTTCTCCCAAGCCATGAGCATAGAATATCTTTTCATTTGTTTGTGTCATCTTCACTTTCTTTCATCAATGTTTTAAGTTTTCAGGGTAGAGGTCTTTCACCTTCTTGGTTAAGTTTATTCCTAAATATTTGATTCCTTTTGGTCCAATTGTAAATGTGATTTTTTAAAAAAATTCTCTTTCTGCTGCTTTATTATTGGTATATAGAAATGCACTGGGTTTCTATATATTGATTTTGTATCCTGCAAATGGTATCTTGTTTTGATATGCATTGCTTTAATCATGAGTGGATTTGAATATATTCTTTCTTGTCTTTTTTGGCCATTTCTATTTCTCTTTCTATGAATATGTATATACTTTACCTTTTTTTTTGTTTTGTTTTGTTTTTTTGCTTACTTTCTTCATCAACTGTTATGAAACTATAGGTTAAAGAATTTCTCTTCCCTGTGGTGTATGTGAATTTGTTCAGGTCATTTTTGGCTTTTTTTTTTTTTGCTAGAGAGAAGTTATACATTTTTAAGTACCAATATTTGTCAATATTTTCTTCCATGGCTTCTAAGTGTTTTTATCCTGCTTAGAAATATTTTTATGACTCTAGAGCTACAATAATTATGTATGTGCTTTCTTCTAGGAATGTATTTGTTTATTTTATTGATATAACGAATTATATGGGGTAAGAGCTTTTTTCCCCTTCAAAGCATTAGCCAATTGCCCTAATATAATTTTTCATGTATTAACTCCAATATGGAAAACAGTGCCAAACTGTTTTAATCACAACAGTATCATAGTATTTTTAATATGTGTTTAGGCTTGAGTCCTTTCATACTATACTTTCTCAGTATTTTCTGGGATAATATTTTATATTGATTCTTCTTGAAAATCTTTTGGCATCATTTCGTGTTACTAATAAAAAATCTCATTAGTATTTTAATTTTGTCTGAAAGTTGTATATTAGTTTTGGGGGGAACTTTACTTTTTTTTTTTCAATATTGAGTTTTCTTATGTTAGAACATGTCATGCAATTAAATCTTAGTTCATGTTTCTCAGTAGTTTTACGTTTTGCTTCGTATGGATCCTATGCATTTCTCAAGTTAATTTTAAGCTATTTTATTTTTGGGAGTGGCATTCTGAATTGAATCTTTTCTTCCATTATATTTTCTCATGGTTATAGTTTATATGTAAGAAAACTTAATTTTAATGTTAATTACATAAATTTGTTAAAAAAATTTTTTTAATGGGTTTTATCTGGACTGTCTTGAGTTTTGTAAAATAACAACCATATATCATCCCCCAAATAATGGAAACATTTCTTGATTTCAATTGTACACCTTTATTGCTGTTTTTTTCTTTTTCCTAATTGCATTGGCATGTCCTTGTTTAAAGATAAGTGTGGAAATAGTGGACATTCTGGTATTCTTTCTGACATTAATGGTGACTTTTAGGGTTTCTGTTAAGCATATATCTAGCTTTTAATTTTAGATACATATTCATTGTCTTCAGAAGTGTCTATTTCTGCTGTTAATGTCTTACTCCAGGTTATGAGTGAGATTTAGAACTAAATTTGAAGTTCTTTATCTAGAGGCCAGTGGGTTTTCACAGAAATAGCCATTTTAAAATGATGTGTTCACCATATTGTAAATGGTTCATAACTATAGTCTTTGGGTCAAATCTGTCCTCCATTTCATAATGTTCTTGCTCTGACTTCAGTCCAGATGGCAGCAAATGCAATTACACATAAGAGTAAAAGCTAATCCAGCACTTTTTATTCCATGAATAGGAATTAAAACATTTTAGTGCCCAAGCTTCAGCATTATGCTTGATAATGGAAGGGGATCCATCATGGAGTTTCTGCAGAGAATAGCCTTTCCTATATATTACCACTTCATCCTCCCTGCCAGCATCACAGAAACAATGGGTTGCTCCCATGAATAATTTCAAGGGTTACATACTTTTTTTTTTTTTTTTAGCATATCCTGAGTTTTTTTTTTCAACTTGTGAGAGTAAAACTTTTAAAAATGTATAACCATATGTCCAGATTTGAAATCAGTTAAGAAGCCAAGCTTGTTGGCTATTACAATGATAAAATAGGCCAATTTCAGCATCAGGTCATGGCTAAATTGAAAGTACGTACAATCCCCCCTGGATGCAGTTATTTCTCTTGTAGCCCTTTTAATAATGCACACATTTTGTGCCAAATAAGCTGATCAATAGTAGCTCTGGGAGAAAATCTCATCAATGCCAGTGTGTCCTGCATGATTTTTGTGAACAAATTAAAACTAAAAAGACATACTAAAGTGATCTCCTTCTTACCAGCTCCTGCGGGTAGGCACTGAGGAAAGGTGAGTAGGGAGTTGAAATTTATAAAAATAACCATGGCCCTCCAGGGAGAAGCAAACCATATAGAGACAGTGAAATTCTTCATGGAGAAGGATCAAAGTGGGCCCTTTTGCAGCCCCTTTATCATCTAGATTGTTGAGGGGTGAGCAGTGTGATCACTGGCTGAATGATACACCTGTCTCTTTTCCTCTCTTTCCTGGGCCCATCTTACACAGGCCCTACTGTGGGGGCACTGGCCTCTCAGCACCTTTGCTTTATAGTCACTAGCTTCCAGAGCTCAGTGGAACAGCCCCTTCACATGCAGGAAGTAAGGGAATAGCCCCTTTACATGCAGGAAGTAAGGGAAGTATGTATCCAAGGGCGGTTGTCTAGGGGGCATATCATGGTTAGAAAGTGTTCATATCAAAAACTAATGATGTAATGTATGGTGACTAACATAACATAATAAAATAAAATAAAAAAAAGTATTCAGGATTTCATGGCACCCATTAAGCATGGGACTAAGTTGAGATACCCCAGTTGACCTGCCCAATAGCTGGGAGCTAAGCTCCATGTGATTGTGGCATGACCCAAAACTACACGAAAAAATTGCAATAATTATGTAATCCAGATGCCACCTTTCCTCTCATCCCCAACTTGTATCTTAGGAACATCATTTTTGAAACAAAATATAATCATTACCTCTTACATAAGGTGATGGGTAAAGGAGGAATTTCTCTGGTTGAAAGGGTGAAAGATTGGGAGTTCTCCATTGGTCTTTCCCTGGGATCCCTTCCCTACAAGGATTTATACATGATAAGCACATATTATCATATTAATGAACATTCCAATAACTTGTTACAGATTTTTGTAAACATGGTAATACATCAACAAGCATTTATTAAACTACCGAGTTTACTACTGTGTTTTATGGATATACAGAAGAATATTAAATACAGGTAGTGTCCTTTATGGGTTTTAGTTTAGTTTGAAATAGTAATTATTGTAACCCAGAGAATAAGTACTAACTCAGTTACTTTCCCCATCAACATGGTCATTCCACTTATGCAAAGAGGCAAAGAAGTTTCAGAGGGACAAAGATTTGCTGCAGCCCCGACCTGGAAGTGGCAGAGCTGAAGCTTAAACCTGCATCTCTTTGGTTTGCAAGCCTGTGTTTAATTATGTGTTCTGCATTGCCAACATGTGCAACATAGCTGGAGCACATGGAGTGCTGGGTGGAGTTGGATTTGCTAGAGGTAAGCAGTTAAGAGAAGAGAGAGGGAGAGGTCCAGGCAGCACAGCCTCCTCTGGGACCCTGCCTGGCAGTCTGCCCACAACATGCTACTGATTGGCTTTTACACATAGCTTCCAGCCTATCAGAATTAGTCTCATCCTAATATTATTAAAGCAATAAATCATCACTTACAGCCAGTTTTCATCCCATTTCTACCCCAGACTCAGTTTCATGAGATGGAGGCCTAAATCTTATTTTTAACACTTTTCCTAATACTGGGAACCTTATAGATAATAAATGTTTGCTGGATGAATCAACAAATCAGTGAATCTGTACAATACACACACCTATACACAGATATAACCACCTAAACAAACAGGCATACAAATGTGCAGGCATATATACATACAGCTTAG
>NW_027907944.1:12892-13579 GCF_054177405.1 Leptonychotes weddellii
ATGGACTCTGAAAAACAAACTGAGGGTTCTAGAGGGGAGGGGGGTGGGAGGATGGGTTATACTGGTGATGGGTATTAAAGAGGGCACGTTCTGCATGGAGTACTGGGTGTTATATGTAAACAATGAATCATGGAACACTACATCAAAAAAAAAAAAACAGATCATGGGTCTAAATGTAAAACTGAAAACTACAAAAATTCTAGAAGGAAACATAGGAGAAAATCTTTGTAACTTTGGTTTAGGCAAACATCAGATACAATATTAAAAGTGCAATAGATTAAAAAAACCTGATACATTGAGTTTCATCAAAATAAAGAACTGCTGATCTTTGAAAGACAGTATGAAGAGAATAATAAGACAAGTCACAGATTGGAAGGAAATATTTGCAAATCATACATCTGATAAAGGAATTATACCCACAATATAAAAAGAACACTGAAAACATAATAAGGGAACAAAAACCTGAGTCTTAAAAAATGAATAAAAGGTTTGAGCACACGCTTCTCCAAAGACACAGGAATTGTAAGTAAACACACAAAAAGATTGCTAACACCACTAGTCGCTAGGGGAATACAAATTAAAATCACAGTGAGATACCACAATATACCTATTAAAATGTCTAAAATTTATAAAGTTAGGTAGCAACTGGAACACTAATATGCTGCACCTGGAAATGCAAAATGCTAC
>NW_027907945.1:0-12869 GCF_054177405.1 Leptonychotes weddellii
GAGGCCCCCTTGTCAGGACTACATTTTGTCCCCACAAAGCTATTTTGTTTGTAATCATAATTCAGCAAATTCTTTTTGATAGAATTCTTTCACTGAAACCATCTCAAGAAACGTTGAACTTCTCCGAGCAGCAGTCTGTGGAGAATTCCAATATTAGAATACTAGAACTATAAATAAGAGTCCTACAAGTCACTAGAGAGTCTTAGACCAAAGGGAGGGTGACAGACCATGCAGGCTACTGCTCTCTCCAGGCTGTTCGAGAAACCTATCCCAAGTAGACTGGAAAAGAGTCCAAGTCATTTCAGAAGGATTACAAGAAGGAATCCAAAAATTGTACACCTATCTTAGAGACAGAAAAGACCTCCAGAGATCATTTGCTGCAACCTTTTGGCAGAGAACAAAGCTTTATGCTAACTTTATGTAGATCTGATGCTAAGAAGGTAGCACTTGGTAACCTCAGATGAAAAGAACTAATGTCAAACAACACCTGCGTATGATCTCAAATAATAAGATTAAATCACCTTTTCAGATTCTATGACTCTTTTTTGCATAGAAGAAAAGGTCAGCATAAATTAGTCCCTTAGATAACCTGAAAGTGCTAAAATAGTCCCTCCTGCTTCTAAAGTATTTCTTCTGCCCCATCCTGTTGAGTAACAGCTTAGGTCACTAGGTGCCTCCAGCCCTCATCAGAATCACAGGTGATTTTGACCTTTCAGAGGAAGAACCATCCCAAAGACCCAAAGAAAACCTTGAGGGATGGACTAGCACTTGGTGTCCTCTAGGAATTTCCCTGTGTTTAGAGAAGGTGGTCTAGATTATACCAAACCCAGTTTCAGAACTGACTAGACATCCCAACAGGAGGCTACCACTTTCCCAAATCAGAAAACTAGGCAAAACAAAACACACAGCATAGCTCTGGGCTTCTGAAGTCTTCACTGCCCTTCCCTCCTCGGCTGTAGGAGATCAGAAGTTCCCGAACTCCCAGGACTCAGCATATGGGCTGGAAGACAAGCAAATGGGAAATCTACCCTATCTCTGAAAGAGTTCTGCATGCAGAAGCTAAAAGGCCATCTGTCTGGGACACTGAAAAGATTACTGCTTTGGATGAAATATGGGATTAGACCCCTTCCAGCCCTGGGACTCCAGGAGCACTAAAATGAGATAAAGCAACAGCAATCACACTGATCCCTGATTGGTATGCTGCACTT
This sequence comes from Leptonychotes weddellii, assembly GCF_054177405.1. NCBI lineage: Eukaryota > Metazoa > Chordata > Mammalia > Carnivora > Phocidae > Leptonychotes > Leptonychotes weddellii. Next base: position 1,209 of record NW_027907945.1, read on the forward strand.
TGAAATTTACAAATAACTTTTGCCCCATTACGATAGTTGATCTTCACAACAGCCTTATGAAGCCAATGTTGTTAGGATGATTTCAGAGATGAGGAAATTTATGCACAGAGAGGTGAGTCAGTGGCCTAGAGTCATACAGCTGGTGCAGAGGAGAGCTAAGATCTGAACACTGCTTTTACGACCATACAGGGCCCATGAACAGAAGACAGGTTCCCGTTTTTCTATGGTCCTATCACCCTTTCTGGAGAGCCTCCAGGATGAAGACCTTACAGAAGATACAATCTAATCTTTTCTTGATACATTCTGCACAGCTGTGGGATATCCAGTCAAGGGAGTATGTGGCATTGTGGCAGAAAGCATGATAATTTGCTGAGTAAATTCCACTCTCAAGGGCATTCCTCTTCTCTGCAGACTCTTCAGCATGGAGCTCCCTATTTCCAAAGAGAGACATTGCTCCTATGATTTATTGTGAGCACTTATGCCTGAGTCCTTGAAAAGCAGACAGAAGATTACTTGTGTTTGACTAGAACAGTTAACATCAAGAGGAAATAATTTTGAGTAGTAGCTCTGCTGTGGGCTTCATAATGACAGAAGGTACAGTGCCTCATTCACTCGGACCCTAAAAGTACATAAGTTAGGACTAATACCTATCTTTGCTGTGTTTGTGAAAAAGTAGTTTTCTAACCTAATTAATCTAGTACCAACTTCAATAATTCCTTACCTTTTCTACCCTAAAACAGAGGTCAGGGAAATGATGCAATAATAACACAATTTCCCTCAGTCTTGGCCATTTTTATTCATCTTTGAGAGTCTTTCTTCTTTTTTTTAAAGATTTTATTTATTTATTTGCCAGAGAGAGAGAGAGCACAAGCAGGGGGAGTGGCAGGCAGAGGGAGAAGCAGGCTCCCTGCTGAGCTGGGAGCCCAATGTGGGGCTCGATCCTAGGACCCTGGGATCATGACCTGAGCTGAAGGCAGACACTTAACCGACTGAGCCTCCCAGGCATCCCGAGAGTCTTTTTTCTTGAAGAGCAGTGATGGATTTACCTGAAAAGGAATCTCCTAAAATATCGCCCTTCAGCAATTTCTACAGTTCTTTTTTTTTTTTTTTTCTAGTAAATGAAGTATAGTTTTGTTTTTTTTTTTAATTTTTTTTTAATTTCTACAGTTCTTGAGGAAAAGATTTAGTTTGAAAATACTTACAGTGTGTAGGTGGACTTCTGTGAACGTGATGGAGTAGCTTGTAGAAGACTAATATTCCCACAGAGAGTAACCAGAAAAGCCAGATAAAAATTTAAAACATCTGTTGGAATGGCAGATGTTAAGGCAATGATGAGGCAACCAGGACTTTGGAAAAGAGAGGCGATGACACTCTGCAGCCACTTTTTTCCTCAGGACATTTGCTGATTCTGGGCATGAGGCAAATGGGTGGGGACAGGAGTCCCAGACCAAGGGCCTCTACTAAGAGGAGAGAAACCAGCAGAGCTTTGGGTGGTCTCTTTGGAATGGAGAAAAAAATATTAGAGGCTTGAAGAGCCAGGATTCTGGTGAGAAGAAGTGGGCAAAGTGGTCCAATATTCTGTCAGGTTTTCCCTCAGAATATTTACTGAATTCTGAAACTGCATTAACCAAAAGACTAAGAAAATGACTGTCAAACTAGAATTTTATACCTAGAAAAAATATCTTTTGAAAAAGAAAGGCAAGATTTTAGAGAGAAAGTGGCAGCAGTGGCATTACAGTTTCTGAATCTCCCTGAATCACCCACTGAGAACAGATGGAGTGCTAGAAGAGTAAAACAAAAACCCATAAACAACACCTACAACAAAACTGAGATGAAAAGATATCCCAATGAAACCCAAAATATGACCAGGTGGTATCTGCTAGGAGGAAGCAGAAGGAATAAATGGGGCATCTGAAATGCCCCAAAACAGGAGTATCACGAAATAGTCAACATGCACTTACCACGAAACACAGCAGAATATTTTGAGAGCAACAGTCATAAGAAGAAGTGTTCTGCACACTCCAGTGTATGAGTAGCAACAAGGGGCCTGACGGGCTGAGCAGCCTGGGCTCAAAGAAATCTAAAATTTACCAGCCAGGAGATAGCTTCTACTCTGGGATGCAGTAAGCTCGAAGAAACATCATTCCCCTAGTTAAGACAAAAAACAAGCCAGACTAACATCGAATTCATGAATTTTTTTGAACACATTGGAGAGCTGAGGTTGCAGAGCAACAAACTTGCCCACAATCTGAGGAGATACAGTCTCTGTGGGAGGAAAGATGTGAGCACTCACTTATCTGGAGTAAGCTTACTGAAAACCAGTAAGAAGAGTTCAGTACGAACTATCGATGAATTGGTGAAGGCAGAATATAAACTGGCAGGAAAGAGTGAAGCCTCTGAGAGCCTCAAAAACTGAGGGAGTCCCTAGTCCAGAAACCCTTCTGGGTACTTTTTTAAAAAATTTTATTATTGAAGAGGGCACGTACTGCATGGGTACTTTTGCTTTCAGAAAAGATCAGAAAGAGCCCTACGAAAGGGCCAATGAGATGCAGACCTTGAAGAGAAGAACATTAGCCAGGTAGGAGGGCTAAGATTCTCCACATCTGCATTTCTCTCATCACCTCCAGGAAGAAAATGCCTTTCTCTGTGGAGGCAAAAACCACAGACTCGGCCTGATGGCCAACCCACTGCAGCTGGGAGAAGGAAAGAGGAAAACAAAGAAAACAACTGCTCCTGGGAAAATGGCAGAAATATGAGCTGGGCCCACAACTACCCAAGGGGAGAGGCAAAAGGCTTGAGAAGGCCACACCCCTGAGACCAAGGGACCCAGTACCTAAGACTGGGGCTTACACAGAAGAACGGAAACTGCCCCCTCCCAATTCCCCACACCACTAAGCAAACAGGTTCAAGTAACCAGTAACAGCAGAACAGTGCTGGGAAAAGGACAGAAGAGGAAGAAGAGCATGCAGAGACAATCTGAAGCAGTGTGAAGGGGTGACCTAAAGCTCAGTACTGAAAAAAGCAGCCTTCTGGAAAACCACCGCTCCCCCTAAGCAGAAGGAATCACTATAGGAATTTGAAACCCGTGGTGTCCTGAGGGTAGGCACAGTGAGAACAACCTCAAACCCAGTCCAATTCCTAACCAGGGGAACTCAAAACCGTGTTCTAAAGATCTGGCAGAAGGAAATGTATGTCCATTTCTAGGCATAAAAACTATTTACCTCAGTCTCTACTAGTCTCTACTGTCCTACACAAGATGTTTGGCTTCAAACAAAAAAATTAAGACACACAGAAAGGCAAGAAAAATCATACTCCCAAGAAACAAAGCAATCATCAGAGCAAGAATCTGATGACACAGACATTGATGCTATCAGACAAGGAATTTTAATTATGATTAACATGTTAAAATCTCTAATGTGAAAGGTAGATACCATGTAAAAGTAGAAGGTAATTGCAGCAGAGAAATACAAACTCTAAGAAAAAATCAAATGGAAATGCTAGAAATGAAGAACATAGTAGTGAAGATAAATAATACATTCAGTGGGCTCACCGCAAGTGTCAACACAGCCAAGAAAAGAATCAGTGAACTTGAAGATCAGTCAACAGAAATTACTCACATTGAAATGCAAAGAGAAAAATTAGAAATAAAAACAGAAAAAAAGACCCAAGATAATATAAAACAGTCTAACTATAATCCCAGAAGGAAGTCAGGGGGAATGGGAACTTATTTGATTTATTTAAAAAATTTTTATGAAGTCATAATAGGTGAGAACTTCCCCAACTTAAATGACACTGAACCACAAATACAAGTTCAGAGCCCCCAATAAACCACCCCTTGGTATATCATAATCAAACTGCTGAAAAAAAAAAAAAGCTAAGATAAAATCTTGAAAGCATCCAGAGAAAAAAGAAACATTACACAGAATTTAAAAAAAAAAAAAAAAGAATTACATCAGATTTCTCATCAGAAACCATGCAAGTCAGAATTCTATACCCAGAAAAAATATCTTTAAAAATCAACATGCCATCACTGGTGCCAATGTAAACTGGTTCAGCCATTTTGGAATAGTTTGGCAGATAGTTCCTTAAAATGTAAAATATAATGCACTTTAGTTCTGATGTAAAAGGTGTAATAATCTAATGACACAGGAGTAGTTTCACATTTTTTTTTTAAAGATTTTCTTTATTTATTTGAGAGAGAGAATGAGAGACAGCACGAGAGGGAAGAGGGTCAGAGGGAGAAGCAGACCCCCCGCTGAGCAGGGAGCCTGATGCGGGACTCGATCCCGGGACTCCAGGATCATGACCTGAGCCGAAGGCAGTCGCCCAACCAACTGAGCCACCCAGGTGCCCAGGAGTAGTTTCACATTTAAAAACATCATCACCTTGAACAAAATACAGAATAGTATTATTCAAATATCTGTTAAGTAGTATATTCAATCTTTTCTAAAACTAGTTTGACTTACTAAAGCAGACAAAATTCTTTTGGAAAAACTTTTTCAATGTTAGACATAAATTTACTATGTGAACCAGCAATTACACTCTAGGTAAGAAGTAAAATGAAAACATATGTCCACACAAAGACTTGTAAGCAAATGTTCATAATTCATAAACCAAAAAATGAAAACAATTCAAATGTTCATCAACTAGTAAACAGACAAATTACTATTCAGCAATACAAAGGAACAAACCTGCTACAACATGGATGAACCTCAAAAACATTATGCTAAGCAAAAGAAGCCAGATGCAAAAGACTCAGTATTGTATGATTCGATTTATATGAAAATTCCAAAAAAGGCAAATATATAAGAATAGAGAGCAGATTTCTGTACACCTTAAACTTATACAATGATGTATGTCAGTTATATCTCAATAAAACTGGGAGGGAGAAGAAAGCAGATTAGTGGTTGCCTGGGGCTGGGGGTGGAAAGATGATTGACATGGTATGATGGATCTTTGGGAGTGAGAGCAATGTTCTAAAAGTGGATTTTGATGACAGTTACCCAACTTTGTAAATTCACTAAATGTCACTGAAGTATACATTAAAAGGGTGAATTATACAGTATGTAGATTATATCTCCCTAAGGGTAATTTTTAAATGATGGAGAAATAACGACTTTCTCAGAAAAGCAAAAATAATGATGGAAATCATAGTCAGTAGTCCTACTCTACAAAAAATTTTAAAGAGGTTTTCTGGCTGAAATAATACATTCGTCTGAAATATGGATCTTCACCAACAAGAGTGTTAAAAAGAAATAAATGAAGGTATAATAGGTTTTTCTTATATTTAATCTAAAAGATAACGAGAAAGCAAAAACAGTAGCAAAATATTGCAGAGTAGCTATAGTAACATAAGATAAAAACTTCAGAACAAAGAATATTATCAGAAATAAAGAGGAACATTAGACAATAAAGAGGTCAACTTTCCAATAAGATAAAAATCATAAATACGTGTGCACTTAACAGAGCTTAAAAATACACTAGAGATGACACTACTAAAAGGAGAACAAGGCAAAAACACAATCACAGTTGGAGACTTCCACACTACTCTCAGAAATTGACAGAACATGCAGGCAGAAAATTAGTAAGGTTTCAGATTACCTAGACAGCACTATCAAACAGTCTGACCTAAACGATGTACAAAATTCTGCCCAGCATAGTCTTTACTTTTTTTTAAAAGATTTATTTATTTGAGAGAGAGAGAGCACAAGTTGCGGGGGGCAGGGGGAGAGGGAGAGGGAGAAACAGACTCCCAGCTGAGCAGGGAGCCCAACTCAAGGCTTCATCCCAGGACCCCGAGATGATGACTTGAGCTGAAGGCAGACGCTTAACGGACTGAGCCACCCAGGCGCCCCCAGCACATTGTTTTCAATTGCACGTGTAATATTCATAAAGATCAACTATTTTGTGGGCCATTAAAAAAAACCTCAATGAATTTTAATAATAGCAATCATTAAAAATATGGTCTTAGGCCATGCTGGAAATCAATTTTAAAAAAGGTAAAGGAGGGGCGCATAGGTGGCTCAGTCATTAAGTGTTGGGCTCTTGGTTTCAGCTCAGGTCGTGATGTCAGGATCATAAGATCGAGCCCCATGTTAGGCTCTGTGCTCAGCGTGGGGTCTGCTTAAGACTCTCTCTCCCTCTCCCTCTGCCCCTCCCCACCTGCTCTCTATAAAATAAATAAATCTTTTTTTAAAAAAAGGTAAAAGACATTGTTAAGAGAATGAAAAGACTAACCACAGACTGGGAAAAAAATATTTGCAAATCACATATCTGAAGAAGGACTTGTATCCAAAATATATAAAGAACTCTCCAAATTCAACAATAGTAATAATAAAGTATGATACTAGAAGAGATATAGACACATAGATCAGTGGATGACAATAGAGAATACAGAAATAGATCTACACAAGATGCCTGACTGAAAGCATGACACATAAAAGTAAAAACTGATAAATTGTACCTCATCAAATCTATAAACTTTTGATCTGTGAAAGACCCTGCAGAGGAGATGAATAGACAAATTATAGACTGGAAGAAAAGTTTGAAAATTCTATATCCCATGAAGGACTTGTATCTGGAGTATATAAAAACTCTCAAAACTCAACATCAAAAAACACAATCCCATTAGAAGATGGGCAAAAGCCATGAAGAGACATTTAACTGAAGAGGATACACAGAGGCAAATGAGAACACAAAAAGATACTCAACATCATTAGTGATCAAGTAAATGTAAATTGTAAGCACAATGAGATATTGCTACAAGCCTATCCAAGCGGATAAAGTAATAAATTGTGACACCAAATTGTTAGTGAGGATGCCAGGAAAATGGATCACTATACACTGATGGTTGAAATATAAAATGGTACAGCCACTCTGGAAAGCAGTTTGGCAATCACTTAAATACTAAAAATGGATACCAGATGACCCAGCAGTCACACTCTTGGGCATTTATTGCAGAGAAATGAAAACTTATGTTAGTGCAGAAACCTGTACATGAATGTTTATAGCAGCTTTATTCATAATAGCCCCAAACTGGAAACTATTGTGTGTGAACAGTTAAATTGTCATACATCAGTACTATGAAATACTATCCAGCAACAAAAAGAAGTGAACTATTGATACATGGCAGCAACTTGAATGAACCTGCAGGGAATCATGCTGAGTAAAAAACAAAAGCCATTATCAAAAGGTTACATGCTTTGTAGTAGGAGTCCATATATATAACATTCTGGGAATAACACAGTGATAGAGATGGAGAATAAAATAGTGGTCGCCATGGGTTAAGGGATGTGGAGTGGGAAGTGGGTGAGGCTATAAAGGGAACCATGAGGTGTGAGGATGATGGTGGTGGAAGTTACATGAAGTTACACATATGATGAAACTACACAGAACTACACACACACACACAGGCGTGCACGTATAACTGGTGAAATTTGAATAAATTCCACGGATTGTATCAATGTCAAATTCCTGGTCTTAACATCATACTCTAAGTTAGTAAGATGTTTGGGGGTGCACAGAACCTGACTGTACATTTCTTTGCAACTTCCACTGAATCTATAATTATTTCAAAATAAAAAATTAAATGAGTAAGTAAACAAGTCCCCCAATTTTTTTAATGGGCAAAAGATCTAAATAGAAAATTCACCAAAGAAGTTATATGGATGGCAAATCAGCATATGGAAAGATGCTCAACATTATCAACCATCAGAGAAATGCAAATTAAAGCCAGAATGAGATATCACTACGTACCTCAGAATAGCTAAAAACATTTTTTTTTTTAAACCTAGCAATACCAAGTGCTGACAAGGATGTGGAGCAACTGGAATTCTCACATACTGTTGATGGGAATGCAAGATGGTAAAACCACTCTACATAAGTTTGGCAGGTGTCCATAAAGGTAAAGATTCATTTATTATGTAACCCAGCAATCCCTACCCCTGGATATTTACTCAGGAGAAACGAAAATTTTTGTTCACACAAAAACCTCTGTACAAATATTTGTAACAACTTTATTCATAATAGACAAAAACTGGAAACAAACCACATGTCCCTCAACTGGTGAACGGATAAACAAAACACAGTGCATCCATACAATGGACTGCTACCCAGCCATAAAAAGGAGTGAACTACCACATGGAGGAAACTCAGAGTTTGCTAAGTAAGAGAAGCCAGACCCAAAAGACTACATACCACGTGATTTCATTTACTTGACAATCAAGGAAAAGGTAGAATTATAGGGATGGAGATCAGAAGGGTGGCTGCCAGGGTCTAAGAGTGGGGGAGGGGTGGAATACAAAGAGGCAGCACCAGGCCATTTGCGGGGTGGGGGATGATGAGGGAATTCTTCTGTATCTTGACAGTAGTAATAGATACATGGCTCTGTGCTTCAGTCCAATGTCATGAAATTGTACACTACAGAAGTTTGCTGTGTGTAAACAAACCGAAATAAGATCCACCTGTAACCCACCTAAGTGACAGCATGTGCGATCAAGGATGGAGACAAACTGGAACTCACACCCTGCTGGTGGTAAAGGAAGTCACTATAACCACTTTGGAAAGCTATTTGGCAATATCTGCTGAAGTTAAACATGCACATCCTATAAATCATCAGTTACACCTCTAGACATATATGCAACAGAAACATATATTTCCCAAAGAAAGTAAACACAAGGAGATTCATAGCAGCTTTATTTGTAACAGCAAAGACCTGGAAACCACACCAATATCCATGAACATTGGAATAGATAAATTAGAGTAGAGTCATAAAACAGAATCCTGTATAGCATGAGGAGGTTGAAGGAAATACTGCTCGTGTGACAACATGGATGAATCTCACAACCAATAGCAAGTGTAAGAATCCAGACAACTATAAGAGTCCATAATGTAGGATTCCATTTACATAAAATAATCAATGTTACGAGTCAAAACTGTAGTTACCTTTGGGCAGAAGGAGTAACTTGGAGGGGATCACAAGGGAGTTCTAGCAATGTTCTATTTTTTAATATAAATGCAGGTTACTGGTGTGTTAACTTTGTGAATATCAATCTATTCACTTAATATTTGTGTGTTTTTTGTTTGCAAATTATATTTAAATTGTAAAAAGTTTTAAAAGCAGAGTACGTATATTTCATTTTCTTTCTTTCTTAAAATTTAGGTTGCTGATCAAAAATTCTCTGATTCCAAAAGGAAGGAGCAAGAATCATATATGACAACCTTTGTTCCTGACAGGACAAAAGGATGGAAGCAACTTTTGGTCACCTGCTCTACCATGAATGGTGCCAGGGGTTTCATGACAACCAGGTGAGGCAGGTATTTTATTTCTGTTTTAGAGGTAGAGAAGACCCAAAGACAAGAAGATAAATGGTTTCAACTATGATTGTGTGATTCCAGCATTTCTAGAATGACAAACTCAGGGAACATCAAAGAGAGAAAGCCCTCTACTTGAAGGAGCATCTATTCCAGTCCCTTTGTTTTACAAAAGCAAAAAATATGTCCCAGGAAGGGAAGGACTCATTCAAGATTACCCATCTACTGAAAGAAGGGAGTGCTCACTTCAGCAGCACATACACTGAAAGAAGGGACTAGAAGTTCAGTCTTCCAAGTGCGTGTCATCCAGTCTATGTCCAGTGCACCCTGACCATTGTTTACAAATCATCAAAACACTTTATCAAATGGAGGGAAAAGAACATTAAATTGGGAGATGGAAGGCCTGGATCCTGTCCCAGTTTTGCCAAGTAAGCTTGACTGCCCCTTTCAGTTTTAATTTTCCCACCTGTGAAATATGGGGTGACAGTAACAAAATCAACAAGAGGTCACAAGTCTTGGATTCACGACAGAGGCAGATCCAGGTTTGGTGGAATCTGAAGCTTCTAACACTTGGGGCCCTCTCCAAGGATAAGAATACAAAGATATCAATACGAAATTGATAATGAAAGTGAATATTTCAAATGAGGGAAGAAATGCAATATAATATACATTGGAAAAAGTCAACAAACATTAGACACATCTCAAAATTCAGAAAAAAATGACATGACAAATAAAAGTGTATTTTTATTAAATAATTGCCTCACATATTTCTGCAACCTGTTATTCCTACTTTTCTTGTTTCTTATTGTGGGAGACTCACAGGACTTAGCATACAGTTGTACTCACACTAAAAGGTATTACAGCAACATAGTAAGGACACACAGGCAGATCACAAGAGGCAAAGACACAGGAAGAGCCTGGAGGAAACCCTGTGCAGACTCCTTATCCTCTCTCCCTCCCATGAGGGGCCACAAAGAGCACATCCTTCTTTCAGCAATGAACATGCAGTGACATGGGTGTAATGTTTCTGCCCAGGGAAGACCAAACTCAGTGCCCAGGGATTTTATTTAGGTCTTGTCACGTAGGAATGCTCTGCCTAGCATGCATGAAAATTTCAGACTCACAGAGGGAAAGCAGGTGTTCAGCATAAACCACATTGTTTGTATAAACAGTCTACACACAATGAGCCCTCTTACCAGTCCACTGTTGCCCGGACACCCTCTGAGAGCCAAGTCCCCAGAAGCCAGCCAAGGGCCAGCCTTGCAAGCAAACCTTTTGCAAGGACAGCAGTCTCAGGCTAGCTACATTAATTCTTTTATGCATGCTGCTCAGTGTTTGTAATTCTGATACAGGCGTGTGCCCCACAGTCACAAGAATTCTGGAAAATGCCACTTTACATAACCCCCTGCACATGTTAATATAAATGCATGCTGTGCTTATAATTGCATATGCTACACACTGAGAATATTCCTGACAGGACAGAACTTGTGTTTGTTGATTTTCCATATCTGATTTGTGACTGGAAGATTTTCCCGCAGACTAGCTTTTGGCTCTGTACATTGTGAACCTTGATTCTCCTCCACTGCTAACACACTTCCAGCACTGCGTGCTACAAGGCACAACATCCAATGTCCTCTTCCACCTCACACCTCTTGTCCCAGGGCTGGGTGCAATGGTACAGAAAACAGCAGTATTCCTGGAAGCTATTTCAATACAGGGCAGCTAACAATAACTCAAACATGTATGGAATTGGTTGTGAGGTCCTCAAACAGGACTCTCTAAATCCAAACCAAGTATATCCCAATTTAGCATCTCCTGAGCCAGCCTCCCAATATGCCCATGGCCACTGAATCGCCACCCAATGCAAGAGCAAGAGTAAGGGAGACAGCAGAATGGAAGGAAAGGCGCCCCGAACCAACTCCAGCTAAAATATTTCTTGTGGATTTTACAAGCCATAGGACTAGCGTAACCAATAACACTAGGGCCTCCTCCAAGCCTGGGCAAGTGAGTGACCCTGAAGTTGGGTCTTAAACTTCATTAGCTTCACTGGGCATCTGTGTCTAGGTCCAGAGAGTTACAGAAGAGAAATCAAATGCAGAAACGGCTTGGGCCCCAGACCGTGGGGCAGAAAGGAGCAGAGTACGTGTGAGCAGAAGCAAGGGTAAGGAAATCAGGATGAATTGCAGACAACCAGTGTGCAAAAGTACCTGGGAATGAGGGACAAGCACGTGAGCTAGGAACAGAAAGACAGCCTGAGCTGGGACCTAACACAAATACGCAAATTGCAGAGCGCTTTTCTGCCACCAGGCATGCGCAGTGCAGTGTGAGCGGGGGGGGGGGGGGGGGGGG
>NW_027907946.1:0-1461 GCF_054177405.1 Leptonychotes weddellii
CTGCTATAAACATCGGGGTGCACGTAACCCTTCGGATCCCTACTTTTGTATCTTTGGGGTAAATACCCAGTAGTGCAATTGCTGGATAATATGGTAGCTCTATTTTCAACTTTTTGAGGAACCTCCATACAGTTTTCCAGAGTGTCAGCCCCACACATCTTACACAGGATGTATAAACAGGCAACATCTTGATGATCTGAGCTATTCCCTTCAAGAACACAAAATTATGACCATAAATATGTCAGTTATTTATTTTAAATTAAATTAAATTTTTAATTGCGTTAAAATTAAAATTTAAAAGATTCTTGGAAAGAAACCATTTTCAAAAATAATTCCATGAAAGTTTGATACTTGCATTGCTTTCTACATTCACTGGTCTACTATATGTCTTTGTGGCTTTTTTCTTTAACAAATGTCCTTGCTGAGTGGATGGATGGATGCTGCATGGTTAGACTGGAAATTCTAAATCATTAAACAGCATAACTGCCATCAGAATTTGCTCCCTCTGCTATCTCCAGCACACCTGCCCACTACCCCTCAATCCTGCCCACCATCACCTTGGGAATGTACTTGGATGGCGAAATTTTATCTTTGAGGGATATTTTCATGGTTCTCAAGGAAAACAGCCTAAAATATTTTAGATTGGGGCTGTGGCATACACACACAGACACATGCATGTACACATATGAACGTGTGCATGCACACACAGGCATGCATGTGTACGCACACCAATCCCAGGTGTAGGGAAGACTTATAACCCCTTGTTTACCAATGTATAAAGGGGAATTTTGAGATGTGGATTGTAGCTTCTGCCTCCTCAAGAGAACCATATTATATTCCTGGATAAGCTGTCAAACATCCTGATAACATTGTTTAAAATTCACAATTGGGCGTATGTTTCAATTTAATCTGAAAAATAGGAAGGCCCATTCTGGCCAGTGATATGCTGCTTATCTGCTGCTTTCTCCTCGGCTGTCAATGTTTCTGAAATGCCAGTGCTCTATAGAGGCAAAGCACTCTGATTAGGACATCAGCCTGCCTCTGAGCAAACGCCGCCAACTGCCAGCCTGTGTCTGGCAACTGAAGGCCCCTGAGCTCTAGCCCAGGGCTGGGGAGCCAGTGAGGAAATCCGGACAGATATCAGAAACATGCTCCCAAAAAGCAGCCCAACCTATTTGGAAAGGTGAGCCAGTTTTGAAAGATGCCTTTTGTAAAGGGACATGTTCAGACATCGCCATGATTTCTAAATTCCCATTTTTCATTATACGTAGAAAAGTATTACTTTATATTCTTAACAGTAAAAAGGTAACAAATTAGCAAAATTTTGTCATTTCTTTTCTCATTTGAATTTGTATTACATAATTAACATGGGGAGGGGCGCCTGGGTGGCTCAGTTGGTTAAGCGACTGCCTTCGGCTCAGGTCATGATCCTGGAGTCCCGGGATCGAGTCCCACATCGGG
>NW_027907947.1:0-234 GCF_054177405.1 Leptonychotes weddellii
ATACCTAACAAAGAAAGGCTTGATAATCCTAATACAGATGCATGTGTGTGTACATGATACTTACACATCAGTAAGAAAAAGAACGCCCAACAGAAAAACAGGCAAAGACTAGAATAGGCAATGAATAGGCAATTCACAGAAAAGAGAGACCCGAGTAGCCAACAAACACGAACAGATGATCAAGCTGCCTAACAGGACGTGCAGACTGGAAAGCGAAATCATCCCACACACATC
>NW_027907948.1:0-234 GCF_054177405.1 Leptonychotes weddellii
AACATGGTCGCATTAAAGCAATGACTTGTATTTTTTTGTCCTTATAAGAGGAAAATTGACACTTTTTCAGTCGTAAGTCAGAAGGCATTCTGAATACAGTCAAGGCCTCACCAATTGTTTGTAAGGTTCAGGGTTTCTTATTTAGTGCAGCAGTAATGCAGAAGGCATCTTCACGGTCAACTCTTAGTAAGATTTTGTTGTTCCGTATCTTTGAGATATTTATTCTTAAATAAT
>NW_027907949.1:0-234 GCF_054177405.1 Leptonychotes weddellii
GGTAGCGGGAGGGGAAGAATGAAGCGGGGGAAATCGGAGGGGTAGACGAACCATGAGAGACGATGGACTCTGAAAAACAAACAGGGTTCTAGAGGGGAGAGGGGTGGGAGGATGGGTTAGCCTGGTGGTGGGTATTGAGGAGGGCACATTCTGCATGGAGCACTGGGTGTTATGCACAAACAATGAATCATGGAACACTTCATCTAAAACTAATGATGTAATGTATGGGGATTA
>NW_027907950.1:0-234 GCF_054177405.1 Leptonychotes weddellii
GCTTCACTTTATTTTTCTCCAGATGCTGTGAAGGCAGGAGCACACTGTGTGCTAGACAGGTGCATCTGGCTTAAGCACAGAGTCAAAAATCAGTGCTATGTGTGCTATTCCATATACTTTGTGGATGGATGCTGCACACTTTCTCATCTTTCAATAGCTATGAAAACTAAGAGCCCAGGCTCTGGTGCCAGGCTGCCCAGATTTGAATCCTATTTCCACCATTTGCTTACACAA
>NW_027907951.1:0-234 GCF_054177405.1 Leptonychotes weddellii
AGTTTAAGAGGCATCGTGTTGCTGAAATGGATCTGATTCTTCCTTTTTACTCATTCACCCTCCCTACCTCCTTCAACACCTCACTTACACACTCTACCACCTATGAAAATAAGACATGTAAACTGAGGCACTGTGGAAAGTCTGTAAGATCAAATTTGTTTGGCTCTGGTCAAGTAACTAAACCTCCTTTTCTGTCTGGGATCCTTTCTCTCCCTCACCTTTTGTATCCTTTCC
>NW_027907952.1:0-234 GCF_054177405.1 Leptonychotes weddellii
AGTTGCTTTCTTATACACTAACAATGCATCCGTAGAAAGAGAAATTAGAGAAATGATTCCATTTACAATGTTACCAAAAACCAGAAGATACCTTGGAATAAACCTAACCAAAGAAGTAAAGGATCTATACTCTAGGAACTACAGAACACTCATGAAAGAAATTGAAGAAGACACGAAAAGATGGAAAAATATTCCATGCCCATGGATCAGAAGAATAAACATTGTTAAAATGTC
>NW_027907953.1:0-234 GCF_054177405.1 Leptonychotes weddellii
GGAGTGGGAGAGGGAGAAGCAGGCTTCCTGCAGAGCAGGGAGCCCGATGCGGGACTCGATCCCAGCATCCTGGGATCAGGACCTGAGCCGAAGGCAGACGCTTAACGACTGAGCCACCCAGGGGCCCTGAATCTTCTTAATCTATAGGGTAATCCAGAAGAAATGAAATAAACATTAAATCATAGCCTGAACCTATAACAATCAAAACAACTTGGAATGACTAATGCCATGTAA
>NW_027907954.1:0-234 GCF_054177405.1 Leptonychotes weddellii
AAAGATTTTGTTTGTTTATTTGACAGAGAGAGACGCAGTGAAAGAGGGAACACAAGCAGAGGGGGAGGGAGAGGGAGAGGGAGAAGCAGGCTTCCCGCTGAGCAGGGAGCCTGATGCAGGGCTTGATCCCAGGACCTTGGGATCATGACCTGAGCCGAAGGCAGACGCTTAACGACTGAGCCACCCAGGCGCCCCTATTACTATTTTTCTTAAGTAATCTCTCCACCCAACATG
>NW_027907955.1:0-234 GCF_054177405.1 Leptonychotes weddellii
GTGGTGTGGACTCAGGTCCTGTGAGATCCCAGGGGGGGACGTGTGGTAATTCTACCATCGAAGGGCCTCCAGCGTCGTAGACCACCTGAACTCTCAGCCCCAGGTTTAAAAATCCTGAGTTTTAATGTGATGAGTAGCCTTTTCCTAGAGTCCTGTAGACTTTAGTTTTGTAATCTTGAACCAAAGTTTAAAACACATCGATGATGAACAGCTTTGGGTTTTTATATTTAGTCA
>NW_027907956.1:0-234 GCF_054177405.1 Leptonychotes weddellii
CAGGAGTCTGGACCCAACCTGGAAGGAAGTTGGTACAACAGGCAGAGCGTCAAGGCTCTGCCCCTGCAGAAAGCTTCCCTGTTGTCATTCTGACTTCCTGACCCAACTCTGTCTTGTCCTTTCTCTGAGGATCTGGATCCCTGTGTGCCCCAGATGGTCAGGGCCTGAAGTGTGGCCCAGCCCACCCCCTGTGGTGCCCTGGCCTGGTCTCCACATTGTGAAACCAGAAATTGC
>NW_027907957.1:0-1461 GCF_054177405.1 Leptonychotes weddellii
ATACTGGGTCACAAATCAGGTCTCACCGATACCAAAAGACTGAGATTATTCCCTGCATATTCTCAGACCACAATGCTTTAAAACTGGAACTCAATCACAAGAAAAAATTTGGCAGAAATTCAAACACTTGGAAGCTAAAGACCACTCTGCTCAAGAATGTTTGGGTCAACCAGGAAATCAAAGAACTTAAACAATTCATGGAAATCAATGAGAACGAAAACACATCGGTCCAAAACCTATGGGATACGGCAAAGACGGTCCTAAGGGGGAAATACATAGCCATCCAAGCCTCACTCAAAAAAATAGAAAAATCCCGAATTCACCAACTCACTCTACACCTTAAAGAACTAGAGAAAAAGCAACAAACGATGCCTAAGCCATGCATTAGAAGAGAAATAATTAAAATTAGAATAGAAATCAATGAATTAGAAACCAGAAACACAGTAGATCAGATCAACAAAACTAGAAGTTGGTTCTTTGAAAGAATTAATAAGATCGATAAACCACTGGCCAGACCTATCCAGAAGAAAAGGGAAAGGACCCAAATTAATAAAATTATGAATGAAAGGGGAGAGATCACGACTAACACCAAGGAAATAGAAACAATTATTAGAAATTATTATCAATAACTATATGCCAATAAACTGAGCAATCTGCCCATTTATAAATAACTGTACAGACTACTTTCCAGACCCCATCAGAATACCCCCACTGTGGGTTGATTTCAGAATTCAACACTCACAGGGCAATATTATTTACAAGTTGTGAAGAATGGTGTCTCACTCCAGCTCCCAGATCATGCCCACAGAACTGAAATGTGGGTGGTATTGGTCTCTGAGCTCATCTTAAAATATCCTAAGTTTAAAGCATAGGGCCTAGAATCATTCAATAGATGGTTTTGTTTCATTACCCCTGAACCTCTGTGGTGGTAAAATAAATGTTCTCCTTCTCAACATTCAATCATAATGTTTCAACCATCTAATCTGATTTTTTAAAAGTTAATTTGTTGTAGGCATGACATTTTCTAGCCTGGCATTCAAAACACTCATGAAAGAAATTGAAGAAGACACAAAAAGATGGAAAAATATTCCATGTTCATGGATCGGAAGAATAAACATTGTTAAAATGTCTATGCTACCCAGAGCAATCTATACCTTCAATGCCATCCCGATAAAATTCCAAATAGAGGGAGGCCTTCCTGGAAACCTATAAGCTGCCAAGACTGAAACAGGAAGAAATTGACAACCTGAATAGGCCAATAACCAGTAACGAGATTGAAGCAGTAATCAAAAACCTCCCAAAAAACAAGAGTCCAGGGTCTGATGGATTCCCTGGGGAATTCTACCAAACATTCAAAGAAGAAATAATACCTATTCTACTGAAGCTGTTTCAAAAAATAGAAACAGGGGCGCCTGGGTGGCTCAGTCGTTAAGCGTCTGCCTTCGGCTCAGGTCATGGTCC
>NW_027907958.1:0-234 GCF_054177405.1 Leptonychotes weddellii
CCGTCTTGCGCTTGGCGTGCTCCGTGTAGGTGACGGCGTCCCGGATCACGTTCTCCAGGAACACCTTGAGCACCCCGCGGGTCTCCTCGTAGATGAGGCCGGAGATGCGCTTGACGCCGCCGCGCCGGGCCAGCCGCCGGATGGCGGGCTTGGTGATGCCCTGGATGTTGTCGCGCAGCACCTTGCGGTGGCGCTTGGCGCCGCCCTTGCCCAGGCCCTTCCCGCCCTTGCCGC
>NW_027907959.1:0-234 GCF_054177405.1 Leptonychotes weddellii
CTCCATTTAGTGGGATAAATCAGGGGAAAATTTTAGAAAATTGTTCATTTGAAAAATTGGTTTGTTCTAAGCATTTCTTGGGATATTTTATTCAATGTTTAATCTGTCGTCTTTCCTCTCAGTTCACTAGTACCTTCCATCTTATCTAATTGATAAGAACCTGCATATTTTCCTGTTCTTTAACTTTCTGAGGGGTGCTATGTCAGAGTGAGCACAACCCACTTTCACTCATCA
>NW_027907960.1:0-234 GCF_054177405.1 Leptonychotes weddellii
CCCCCCCCCCCCCCCCCCCCCCCAGGGGTGAGCCGGGTGATGGGTATTGAGGAGGGCACGTTCTGCATGGAGCACTGGGTGTTATGCACAAACAGTGAATCATGGAACACTACATCTAAAACTAATGATGTAATGTATGGGGATTAACAGAACGATAAAAAAATTAAAAAAAAAAAAGTAAATTATTTCAAAGAATCACTGCCAAACTGTAAAGTGTAAAATGTAAATGCTGAG
>NW_027907961.1:0-234 GCF_054177405.1 Leptonychotes weddellii
TACTACCCTATTAAAAATACTTTCAATATTCTCCGTTCTTATAAAGTTCAGACAACTTAACATATAATTCACTGTCATAGACTTTCTGAAACTGCAGGCCATTCTTTTTTTGTGTGTACATGTGTTCCACTGGACAAATAAAAAGATAACTAGGTAGTTAGAAGACATTACAGAATGAATATAGGAAAGAGTTAAATCTATAAAATGACTCTACATCCAGCCCAATTGGAGAAA
>NW_027907962.1:0-234 GCF_054177405.1 Leptonychotes weddellii
AGGGGAAGAATGAAGCGGGGGAAATCGGAGGGGTAGACGAACCATGAGAGACGATGGACTCTGAAAAACAAACTGAGGGTTCTGGGGGGGAGGGGGGTGGGAGGATGGGTTGGCCTGGTGGTGGGTATTGAGGAGGGCACGTTCTGCATGGAGCACTGGGTGTTATGCACAAACAATGAATCATGGAACACTTCATCTAGAACTAGTGATGTAATGTATGGGGATTAACATAAG
>NW_027907963.1:0-234 GCF_054177405.1 Leptonychotes weddellii
CAGATGAAGGAAATTCAGGGTTTAGAGTCTTTTTATCCAGCAGAATCAAAGCTGCAGATGGAGATGGGGCATAGGTCCTTTGCTTCATTCCAAAGTCACGGCCTGCAGGGTCTCCTGCAGGGAGGGAAGGTGGACAGCAGCCAGGCCTGAGTTTGGGCCCCGCTGCCGTGGTCCCCCAGCTCTGTGACTTGGTGCAGGCTGCCCCCACTCCAAGCCTGTGCTTCTTGGCCTGTC
>NW_027907964.1:0-234 GCF_054177405.1 Leptonychotes weddellii
CCACCCTCCAAGAAGCCAAGAAACCTTGAAGAGGAGAACAGTATTAGAAACCAATCTCTGGGGGGGCGGAGCAAGATGGCGGAGGAGTAGGAGACCTGGATCTCGTCTCCTCTCAGGTATTCAGCTGGATAGGGATCAAACCATTCTGAACACCTACAAACTCAACAGGAGATCGAAGAAAAGAAGAGCAACAACTCTCTCATCAGAAAAGCGACCACTTTCTGGAAGGTAGGA
>NW_027907965.1:0-234 GCF_054177405.1 Leptonychotes weddellii
TCCCTATTTGGCTGATCACTTCTAAAATTGAATAAATCAATCTCAGTCACGTTTCCTCAATCTTAGTCTCCACCATCACCAGCACCACCAGTCGACATAGCCTACCTCCTCTTCTCTAAGACACTCACCTCTCTCTGAGGCCCTCATGGTTTCAGGGGAATCACTTTCCACCATCTCTCCTCCCACCACAACAGCTCTTTTCAAACCACCACCACCATTAGTGTGTTAGATCAA
>NW_027907966.1:0-234 GCF_054177405.1 Leptonychotes weddellii
CAGTCTCTCTCTCTCAAATAAATAAATAAAATCTTAAAAAAAAAAAAAAGTTTAAAAAAAACAGACCACTAAAACAAAAATATATACCATCCTAAGGGTAGAAGAACCAAAACAGAAACAAAAAGCAAAATATGCCATGTGGTAAAAAAAATTTAAAACATACCATAAAACAGTATAACTGTGACCAGTTATGTCTGACGTATCAGTAGAAGCAACTACACTTAATTTACTTAA
>NW_027907967.1:0-234 GCF_054177405.1 Leptonychotes weddellii
CACGTTCAGAGGCACATACACATGGGTGCACACGCGAGCAAGGAGACGTGTGCAAGTTCACACACAAGCAGAGCCCAGGAATGCCTAGCTATCTGTGCACACACACAGATGCACAACTGTCCGGGGAGAGGCAGGACCCCCGTCCTACTCACATATTGTGGTGAACAAGTCACTCTCGGGGAAGGACAGAAGCGCGTATCTCCACGGGGACAAAATGACTTCAACCTGCTTGCA
>NW_027907968.1:0-1461 GCF_054177405.1 Leptonychotes weddellii
AACTCTGAATGCAAAGCCAATGAATTAATCCGTCAGAAATGGAGAAATGGGAGTATGAATTAATTAACTCAAAAACAAACATTTTTTTCTCCTTATTTAGTTTGGAATTATTTAATAATCATAAAAAGTGTTTGGTTTCATGATTTAAACACAGATTTCCTAGCCAAGTAATATCAGCTCAGGTCATGATCTTAGGGTCGTGGAATCAAGCCCCGCATCTGTCTCTATGCTGAGTATGGTGCTTGCTTGGGATTCTCTCTCTCCCTCTCCACTTTGCCCCCTCCCCCCATGCTCTCTCTCTCTCTGAAAGAAAGAAAGAAAGAAAGAAAGAAAGAAAGAAAGAAAGAAAGAAAGAAAGAAAGAAAGAAAGAAAAAGAAGTTTCTCATGGGTTTATGAGTTGGACACATTGGATTTGAGACTTGAATCCAACTCTTGCTAGTTACATAGACTTAGGCAAATTTTCTCACTTTTCTGAGACGTAGTTTCCTTACATGTAAAATGGAAATAGTAATACAGATTTCATAGGAATGTAAAGATTAAATTAAAAAAATTGTGTACCATCTTTCATCCATAGTATCTAGGACAATATTGGGCACATTATGTGCTTAATCTATGCATTCTAAATGAACAAGTAACATGGAACACTTATATGTATCTACACAAAAATATCTTTCTCTCCAACTATTGTATTGTTTCATCTCTAACTTTAAAAATAGTGCCCACCATTAAAGAAGTTATGGAAAAAAGTCATTCTATCACACCTCAATTCTGTCCTTTAGTAATCATAACCCCACCTTACTTTTAGGTGTGCATAAGTAAGAAATAAAAATCAAGAGTTTGGTTTAGCTGTTACCACATGGCCAGCCTCCTCGGGCAACCCCGGGGTTTGATTGCTTCATAGGCCTATTTGCCTTGGCTTTCAAGATTATTTTTATAGACCAGTACTGCCAGCTTTTAAGATTATTCAGAATTATAGTGGCATAATTTATTTAATGCTTCATTTTCTTTATAAGAGTGGTTTTCTGGTTTAAAAAAACAAAACATCTCATAAGCCTGATGACTTAGGCCCTGACATGTTCAGCTTAATATAGGCCAATGGAGAAGAATTGGGTCACCACGTTCTGGACACAGCCCTGGAAAATGTCAGAAGTTGGATGGTCTGCTCTTCTGTCCCGGCCCCAGCTCAAATAACTTCCTGAATAAATCCTAAGTGTTTAAAAAAATAAAAATGACTCTTAAGAACATGTTTTCTTCTGGGTATGGAAAAAACACTGATGATTTTGGCTTTTCTGGAGCACCCTTTTCATTCTGAATTTGAAAGCCACAGAAAATGCAATAGTTTAATAAAATGCCAATAAGAGATGAAATATAGGAGAAATAATACAGTATCACTACTTTTGTTTGTGTTAATGGAGGTCTGGGACTTTAAAATTATTATCTACCAAAATATAAATTAACAT
>NW_027907969.1:0-234 GCF_054177405.1 Leptonychotes weddellii
CAATATTTGTTCTTCCAATCCATGAGCATGGAACGTTTTTCCATTTCTTTGTGTCTTCCTCAATTTCTTTCATGAGTATTTTATAGTTTTCTGAGTACAGATCCTTTGTCTCTTTGGTTAGATTTATTCCTAGGTATCTTTTCCCTGAGTTTCTATAAGACATGTTCTGACATATTCAAAAGCAGAGAGAATATAATAAACATGTACCCTTCACCTAGCTTCAATAATCATTAA
>NW_027907970.1:0-234 GCF_054177405.1 Leptonychotes weddellii
TAGAAAGAATGGAAGGGCCTCCCCACGTCTTCTCTCCCACACCTCATGAGTGACAACAACAGGGCAACAGCGACCTTTGTGTGGAGTTCCAGGATCCCAGGAAAAGGCTGGGCAGGAAGGAGCGTGGGCCGGCTGAGTTAGTGGCTACTGGCCCTGGCTTTTTATTCTAAGAAGGACAGGGGAACTGGGCAGACAGCAACGCTGTCCCAAGAAACACAGTTGTCACCTGAACAA
>NW_027907971.1:0-234 GCF_054177405.1 Leptonychotes weddellii
ATAACTTAGCATTATTAAGTTTATTTAGACCAGAATAAGTATCAGTTGGCTGGAAGCTTAAACACCAGATATATCAAACAATGGAATTGTTTTCACTTACAAACAGTCCTTAAAAAAAATGTCATTGTTTAACTGAAAATGTCAATAATGCTTTAAAATAACCTGTTAATGGTAATCACAAGATATGGGAGGCCCCAGGCGAAGTCACTGACAATCAACCACGGACTAGTGAAT
>NW_027907972.1:0-234 GCF_054177405.1 Leptonychotes weddellii
CCATAGTATCTCATGGTTTGTCTCCCCCTCTAATTCCCCCCCCTTCATTTTTCCCTTCCTACTATCTGCTTCTTCTTTTTTTATCATATAATGTATTATTTGTTTCAGTGGTACAAGTCTTTGATTTATCAGTCTTACACAATTCACAGCGCTCACCATAGCACATACCCTCCCCAATGTCTATCACCCAGCCACCCCCGACCCCCCCCCCCCCCCCCCCCCCCCCACCCCCCC
>NW_027907973.1:0-234 GCF_054177405.1 Leptonychotes weddellii
CCCACGTAGGTCCTGGGGAATGGGGTGCCCCCTTAGGAGTCACTGCTGCCTCCACATTGTGTCCGCAGACACCCCAAATTGCCAAGGTTTTCATTAAAACATATATATTTATGCAAAGACAGCTGACTCCTCATTCAAACCTCCCCCCTTCAGACGAGTTGGGAGCTGTGGCAATTCCCAGGTTTAATGTCTGAATTGATAGGACACTCCCCCAAGCTCATGATCAACTTGCTC
>NW_027907974.1:0-234 GCF_054177405.1 Leptonychotes weddellii
CTCCGGGGAAGGGGTGGACACCTGCCCCGTCACCCCACTGCCGCCCACCGCCCCCAATTGCAAAGTGACCTTGAGAACACCGTAGGGGGAAATTACTGGAAGGGTTTAACAGGCTTACCTTCTGCCCTGTCATCTTACTTCAAGGTAGGCATTCAATAAATAAAAATATACATGAGCTACGGGCCTTTCAGTGCCCAGACCTGTTGACAAACGTGAGTAATGGGATGTTGGAGC
>NW_027907975.1:0-234 GCF_054177405.1 Leptonychotes weddellii
CCCAGGCCAGGAGGATGGCAGCTGCCCAGCCCGCGGCTTACGATCATGTTTTCCAGGGCGTGCTTGGCCAGCCAACAGTTCAGAAACACAGGGATGAACAGGTTCCTCAGGGGCGCCCAGAATATCTGTGGAGGAGACGAGTCAGGGGGCTGGCACTGGGGGTGCCCCTTTCCTCACCTGGCTGCTCACCCACCGTGACAATGAAGGGCAGTGTGTTGATCATCTCCAGGACGA
>NW_027907976.1:0-234 GCF_054177405.1 Leptonychotes weddellii
AGTTGTTGCTATTCCTTTCTTCGATCTCCTGTTGAGTTTGTAGGTGTTCAGAATGGTTTGATCCCTATCCAGCTGAATTCCTGAGAGGAGACGAAATCCAGGTCTCCTACTCCTCCGCCATCTTGCTCCGCCCCCTCCTGTCTTCATTTGTTTTTATTCATTTAAGTAATAATTTCAGGTTATTAGATTGTAACTCTTTGAACATTCCTTTGACAAAATAAATAGCCCTCCAGG
>NW_027907977.1:0-234 GCF_054177405.1 Leptonychotes weddellii
CTGCGGTGGGGCGTGAGGGCTGCGGTCCTTACGCTGCTTCGCCGCGGGGCAGCCGGTCCCCCAGCAAGGCTCCGCGGGCCGCGTGGGCTCTCCCACACCAAGCCCAGGGAACGCTCCCCCTCCTCCCGGTCCCTTACCTGCTTCCCCTCCGCCTCCGACTCTTTGGGGCTGCCTCTGGCCCGCACGCCCTCAGGTCCACCGGGAGCAGGCACCGAAAAGCAAGTGAGTGAAGGC
>NW_027907978.1:0-1461 GCF_054177405.1 Leptonychotes weddellii
CTTGGCTGCATGTTCTTCTCGTTTAGTACCCTGAATATGTCTTGCCAGGCCTTTCTGGCTTGCCAGGTCTCTGTGGATAGGTCTGACATTATTCTGATGTTCCTCCCTCTGTACATAAGGAATCTCATCCCCCTAACTGCCCTTAAGATGGTTTCCTTTGTTCTAAGATTTGCGAGGTTTACTATTACATGCTGGGGTGTTGGCCTGTTTTCCTTGATCTTCTAAGGGGTCCTTTCTTCCTCTAGGACATGAATGTTTGTTTCATTCCCCAGTTTAGGGAAGTTCTCTGCTAAGATTTCCTCAAATATATTTTCTAGTCCTTTCTCTCTCTCCACTCCCTCCGGGATTCCAATAATTCTGACATTGGAATGTTTCATGGTGTCCCTTATTTCTCTGATTCTATTTTCATGGATTCTGAGTTGTTTTTCCCTGGCCTCCTCTTTTCTCTTTTTATCCATTAAATTGTCTTCCAGGTCACTGATTCGTTATTCTGCCTCTCTTACCCTAGCTGTTAGATTATCTAGATTAGATTGGACCTCATTGATAGCATTTTTAAATTCTGCCAATTCAGCTTTCATTTCTGCCCTTAGAGACTCTATGTTGCCGTTAATTGATTTCTCCATTCTAGCTATTGTCTTCATAGTTGCTTGCCTGAATTCCATCTCCGACATCTTGGTTATATCTGCATCCATTTTTAAATCTGCAACATAAGTCATAATCTCTGAGTCTTGCCTATTTTGGGGGTTCCTTCTCCTAGTCATTCTGTTGGTGGGTGGTTGTGGGAAGGTATAGAGTCCAAATTATTGACCAGAACCCAAGGAAGATGCACCTGTTTTCTAGGGATCTTAGGATTGTTGGCCTCTTGTTCTCCCAGCCTGTCTTCTGGGGGAGGGGCCTGTTGCCATGTTACTCTGGCAACTCTGTTTTGGCAGAGTTGCCCTGCCCCCCTGTGGCATGGGATGGACTCAGTGTGAACTAGTTTTGGGGGCTTTTGTTCTCTGGTGGCTTTCCCTGGAGGCTTTCCACATCTCTTCCATGAGTCAGAGCAGAAGAGACCGTTTCCAGCCCTCTGCCTCAGCACAGAGATCACAGTCTGTTCTTCAGTGAGCTCTCCAGGCCACACTGGCTCCCTTTTTGTCTGTGCTGCTATAAACTGCAGCGTCCTGGGTTGTGCGCCCCTCCGCAGTGCCCCCAGTCCCGCCTCTAGGTCGGGGCACGTCTCCACCTTTGTGTTTCTAAAACCTCCAGCCGCTCCCTGTTTGCACACGTGACCCCGCCACTCCAGGTTTCTGTCCCAGGGGCTGCCCTAAAGTCCTTTTCCACCGCTACCACTCTGCAAGTCTGTTCCTCATCCCCAGCAAGGGACGCTATAGCTTACCAGCGGCGTAGGATCCCCATGGCCAGGCACCCTCCTGCTGCCGTTTATCCTCTAATATCTGCCCATGGAATCACGGCTCCCTG
>NW_027907979.1:0-234 GCF_054177405.1 Leptonychotes weddellii
CTACTTATTAATTTCCTTTTATTAAAATACCTATTAAGCATTAAGAATAAACAATATAAAAAAGTTGTGACCTCTAGTTAATGATATGCCTTTGGCAGTATTTAGGGGTGAAGGGTACCGATCTCTGAAACTTACTGTGAAACTCACCACAAAAAGAAAGAGGACTGATGGAAGGACAGAGGAATCAGTACAGACAGAAGAAAAAGCAAATACAGCAAAATGTTCATTGTAGAC
>NW_027907980.1:0-234 GCF_054177405.1 Leptonychotes weddellii
TCCCCAGAGACCCCTCGCTGTCTACCAGGCGCTTTTCCGCGGCAGCCGCGCCTGACCTGCGGGAGGCACCGGGTTTCTGCGGGACCCCGCCCCCCACCCTTCCTTCCTTCCCTCCCTCCTCCCTCAGCTCCACCGGCTCTACCCCATCCTCCCCAGCCTCACCCTTGCTGGCCCTCTGTTTTCCTTCACATCTCCCCCCAACCCTTCTCCCCGGCCCAGTCCCCTCCTGAGGCA
>NW_027907981.1:0-234 GCF_054177405.1 Leptonychotes weddellii
TCTGAAAAACAAACTGAGGGTTCTAGAGGGGAGGGGGGTGGGAGGATGGGTTAGCCTGGTGATGGGTATTGAGGAGGGCACGTTCTGCATGGAGCACTGGGTGTTATGCACAAACGGTGAATCATGGAACACTACATCTAGGACTAATGATATAATGTATGGGGATTAGCATAACAATAAAAAAATTTATAAAAAAAAAAGAACTTCAAAACCTCTGACATAATGTCAATTAAA
>NW_027907982.1:0-234 GCF_054177405.1 Leptonychotes weddellii
AGGCCTCCCCAGCCAACAAAGATGCTTTCCGGTCCGCCCTGGCTCTTGAAGTCATCACGGAGGGCACCGCTGCCGGTGGAGATGAAACCGAGGCCTTCCCAGCCAATGAAGATACTGCCAAGCCTGCCCCAGCGAACGTGGAGGCCAGTGAGGCAGATCCTGGCACTGCCGAAGCTCGTAGGGCTGCTCCTGAACCCTATGATGCTGCCAGGGCTGCCCCTGCCCCTCAGGAGA
>NW_027907983.1:0-234 GCF_054177405.1 Leptonychotes weddellii
AAAAATTTTATTTATTTATTTCACAGAGAGATAGCGAGAGCAGGAACACAAGCAGGGGGATTGGGAGAGGGAGAAGCAGGCTTCCCGCCGAGCAGGGAGCCCGATGTGGGGCTTGATCCCAGGACCCTGGGATCATGACCTGAGCCGAAGGCAGACGCTTAACGGCTGAGCCACCCAGGCGCCCCTCTTTCTCTCTTTTTTAAAAAGATTTATTGATTTGAGAGAGAGAGAGAG
>NW_027907984.1:0-234 GCF_054177405.1 Leptonychotes weddellii
AAAATTATTAATAAGTTTAATAATTGCTATGTGTTTTTTTTTTACTGTCCTACCTTATTTTATTATAGTGATTCAGAATACAATAATTAAGTCTCTAGGTAGAACAAGGGTCCAGTATTATGAACGCATTTAAGACTCAAACAGACATGACTCAGGATAAAAAGATACACTTTTTCCAAGTCCATCTATTCCCTCAATACAGTCACTATCAAATTTCAACAGAGATTTTCCTGA
>NW_027907985.1:0-234 GCF_054177405.1 Leptonychotes weddellii
AGGAAAGAGGAGAGTGAATTTTGAAAGCAAATATATCAGACATAAACAAATGCAAATAAAAACAGAACAAAGGAAAACCCAGAAACTATTTTGGTGAGGAGTTCTGAGGGAAGTAGCCAATCTTCTGTAGCATGCATGGCTTTACTCAAGAGACTCCAAGGGCTCAGATTACCCTCCCCAGGAGAATGTATCAAGATTGGGCTATTTCCGAACTCTGTTCCCTCCACTCTTCCT
>NW_027907986.1:0-234 GCF_054177405.1 Leptonychotes weddellii
CCCCCAGGATGGCTACTTGGCGGAAGGGCCAACTCTGACCCAACCGGAAGTAGAGTCTGTGGGTGAATTACCCAGAACCCCAGATTCTGCTCTTCTTCTGATGGCCTTTCTCACCCCGATACACCCCCTGCTCCCTCTCCCTGCTCCATTCATCAACACCGTCAGCAAAAAAGAAGGAAAGAAAAAGAAACTTATATTAATTAGATGGGGCTCCTATCGTCTCTGGGGAAAAGG
>NW_027907987.1:0-234 GCF_054177405.1 Leptonychotes weddellii
ATGTGTGTTGAATGAACTGATGAATGAACAAATGAGAAAAAAGTGGCCCAGAGTCTAAACCAATCTCAGTGTGAAGAGAAAGCATTTGGTATAGCATATTTCTCAAACTGAAACATGTGCAAAGCCAGGGGAATAGAACAAGGTAGCAAGGAGTATACAAAACCACCTGAGAATTTCGGAGACATTTCTTGTCATTGTTGCTTTTGTATTTGTCTTTTTTTTCACATGCATGAA
>NW_027907988.1:0-1461 GCF_054177405.1 Leptonychotes weddellii
CCGTTGCTTTGGGATGGAATGTTCTGAATATGTCTGTGAAGTCCATTTGGTCCAGTGTGTCATTTAAGGTCTTTATTTCCTTGTTGATCTTTTGCTTAGATGATCTGTCCATTTCAGTGAGGGGAGTGTTAAAGTCCCCCACTATTATTGCATTGTTGTCAATGTGTTTCTTTGCTTTTGTTATTAATTGCCTTATATAATTGGTGCTCCCATGTTAGGGCCATTGATATTTACAATTGTTAGATCTTCTTGTTGGATAGACCCTTTAAGTAGGATATAGTGTCCTTCCTCCTCTCTTATTATAGTCTTTGGTTTAAAATCTAATTTGTCTGATATAAGGATTGCCACCCCAGCTTTCTTTTGGTGTCCATTAGCATGGTAAATGGTTTTCCACCCCGTCACTTTCAATCTGGGGGTGTCTTTGGGTCTAAAATGAGTCTCTTGCAGACAGCATATCAATGGTCTTGTGTTTTTATCCAATCTGATAGCCTGTGTCTTTTGATTGGGGGCATTTAGCCCATTTATATTCAGGGTAACTATTGAAGGACATAAATTTAGTACCATTGTATTGCCTATAAGGTGACTGTTACTGTATTTTGTCTGTGTTCCTTTCTGGTCTATGCTACTTTTAGGCTCTCTCTTTGCTTAGAGGACCCCTTTCAAGATTTCCTGTAGGGCTGGTTTTGTGTTTGCAAATTCCTTCAGTTTTTGTTTGTCCTGGAAGCTTTTTATCTCTCCTTCTATTTTCAATGACAGCCTAGCTGGATATAGTATTCTTGGCTGCATATTTTTCTGATTTAGTGCTCTGAATATATCCTGCCAGTCCTTTCTGGCCTGCCAGGTCTCTGTGGATAGGTCTGTTGCCAGTCTAATGTTTCTACCATTGTAGGTTACAGATCTCTTCTCCCGAGCTGCTTTCAGGATTTTCTCTTTGTCTCTGAGACTCGTAAGTTTTACTATTAGATGTTTAGGTATTGACCTATTTTTATTGATTTTGAGAGGGGTTCTCTGTGCCTCCTGGATTTTGATGCCTTTTTCCTTCCCCAAACTAGGGAAATTCTCTGCTATAATTTGCTCCAATATACCTTCTGCCCCTCTTTCTCTTTCTTCTTCTTCTGGGATCCCAATTATTCTAATGTTGTTTCGTCTTATGGTATCACTCATCTCTCGAATTCTGCCCTCATGGTCCAGTAGTTGTTTATCTCTCTTTTTCTCAGCTTCTTTATTTTCCATCATTTGGTCTTCTATATCACTAATTCCCTCTTCTGCCTCATTTATCCTAGCAGTTAGAGCCTCCATTTTTGATTGCACCTCATTAATAGCCTTTTGATTTCGACTTGGTTAGATTTTAGTTCTTTTATTTCTCCAGAAAGGGTTTCTCTAATGCTTTTTTCAAGCCCAGCTAGTATCTTTAAAATCATCATTCTGAACTCTAGTTCCAACATTTTACTAATGTCCGTA
>NW_027907989.1:0-234 GCF_054177405.1 Leptonychotes weddellii
CTGAAACAAATAATGCAATATATGTTAAGAAAAAAAAGAAGAAGAAGAAGATAGCAGGAGGGGAAGAATGAAGCGGGGGAAATCGGGAGGGGTAGACGAACCATGAGAGACGATGGACTCTGAAAAACAAACTGAGGGTTCTAGAGGGGAGGGGGGTGGGAGGATGGGTTAGCCTGGTGGTGGGTATTGAGGAGGGCACATTCTGCATGGAGCACTGGGTGTTATGCACAAACA
>NW_027907990.1:0-234 GCF_054177405.1 Leptonychotes weddellii
GAAGGCAGACGCTTCACCGACTGAACCACCCAGGTGCCCCGAGCTGGTGGTTGTTATGAGGAAAAGCTTCCAAGGAAAAGCTCCGAACATAAGCATGCTTGGAGACATCATATCTGAAATAATGTAACCGGACAAACTGTGGAGTCAGACAACCCAGAAGATCAGAGACAGAAGATTCCATCTCAGTCTGGTAGATGCCTCAAATAATAAAACCACTACCAACAACCCTATCAA
>NW_027907991.1:0-234 GCF_054177405.1 Leptonychotes weddellii
CCCTGGGCTTCCCTCTGTGACAGCTCCATCACAGCATGGGTCTGCATCCCGTCAGCCTCCCTCATCGGACTACGTCAGGCCAGTCCGATGGAGAGCTAGACCCAGCAGGCAGGAGCTGTGTCTTTGTGGCAACCGCCTCCCAGAGGTTCGGCACATGCCTCTCAACACCCGTGAACACGCCCTGCCACCTGCCTGCTTCCCTCCAACAGGTAAATGCTGGGTTCGCAGGATGGA
>NW_027907992.1:0-234 GCF_054177405.1 Leptonychotes weddellii
CAGTGAGACATAAAATTAAGAATTATGGCATTAAGTAGTATGCTCTTGCCCTGAAGGAACAAAGGATTTGAACATTTTCCCAATCCTTACTACTACTAACAGTTTTTTTTATTAATTTTAAAAAGTTAAAAAATGTTCTTCTTCAGAAAATATTTCAGAGTTGAAACAAATAATGCAATATATGTTAAGAAAAAAAAAAAGAAGAAGGTAGCGGGAGGGGAAGAATGAAGCAGG
>NW_027907993.1:0-234 GCF_054177405.1 Leptonychotes weddellii
AATGATCTCTGTGTGAAAATCTAACATATTTTCTATGGAGCTGTAATTCATCATTTTAAAAACAACTTTGTGACATGTGGAGTGGAGAGGTAGAATAAAAGCCAATTTTATCTTTGAAGATTTGAAACATATATTAGTATACTCCTGTAACTTTTAACACTTAGATTTCATTGAATTTATACCAAATCATATCATAAAATCTAAATTTTATAAAGGCAAATGCATTAATTAGAA
>NW_027907994.1:0-234 GCF_054177405.1 Leptonychotes weddellii
TAAAAACAAATATAATAACTGAAATCAGACACCCGATGGGCACTTTTGGTGGCAGATTGGACAGCAGAACAGAGAAGTGGTGAACGGGAAGATAATTCAGAAGAAATCACCTAGAATTAAGCACAAAGAGACCAAAAAAGAGAACACACAGAGTAAGGGTAAGAAAACAGAGACAGAATGAGAAGCTCTCTCAGAAGGGGAAAAAAAAAAAACACCTTAGAAGCAGAATCTGAA
>NW_027907995.1:0-234 GCF_054177405.1 Leptonychotes weddellii
AACAAGTCTCCCTGTTCTACCTGCTCTCTCCGTTGGGAAAAATTCTACATCTTCAAGGTTCAAATACCATTTCTTCCCTAAACCCAGGCAAAATTAATTTCTCCCTCTTCCAAGGTCTAATAGCATTTGGCCATAGAACTAGGATTGGAGTATATATGGCTCTTCTGTTCTCTCATTAGACTGAACTTCCGGAGGGCAGTACCCTGAATTATGCCCCTTGGATTGATTCCCTGT
>NW_027907996.1:0-234 GCF_054177405.1 Leptonychotes weddellii
ACATTGTACACCTGAAACTCATACAACACTGTATATTAAGTCTACTGGAATTAAAATTAAAAACTTAAAGGGTCGGGGCGCCTGGGTGGCTCAGTTGGTTAAGCGACTGCCTTCAGCTCAGGTCATGATCCTGGACTCCCTGGATCGAGTCCCGCATCGGGCTTCCTGCTCGGCAGGGAGTCTGCTTCGTCCTCTGACCCTATCCCCTCTCAGGTGTTCTCTCTCTCTCATTCT
>NW_027907997.1:0-234 GCF_054177405.1 Leptonychotes weddellii
TATAGAATTGTTGAATCAATATGTTGTATACCTGGAACTAATATGACCTTAATTATACTTCAATTTAAAAAACCGTAATACATTATAGATATGTGTCCAATGTGAAAAATGAGTATTATAATGAACAGAAAATTGCCATAGTTGCTACTTATTAGTGATAAGGAAAAATCTGTGTCCTAAGATGGCCGACGGAGCCAATAAGGGAGTCCCAGCCTCTGCCCTGGGGCTCTTCCA
>NW_027907998.1:0-234 GCF_054177405.1 Leptonychotes weddellii
ATACTTGAGTTTTGAAAGAAATGTGTTTTTTGTTGTTTTTTTTTCCCTTGTGAGAAAATAGACACAAACATAGATTGTGAAGAATAGAAGAGCCTAGGGCATCCTGCCCTGGGACAGGGCAAACATTCCCAAGGGCTTGAAAGACAGAATCCGAGGAGAACCTAGAAATTTCCTGATGGGTCTCCTGAGGAAGGGGCCCGGGCTTTGCATCCCCAGTCAGAATCCACAGGAAAA
>NW_027907999.1:0-1461 GCF_054177405.1 Leptonychotes weddellii
GACTCACTGAGAAGTATTTTAATGCATGGTTGTTTCAGGAAATGAGCTATTTTCTTCTAAATCTTGGATTTGAAGAGCTCATTTTTTGCATTCATTTATCAGTTCATACCTGTATTTAACATCATAAATTAAACCGTAGAGAATCAGTGATCAATGTATCAAATACAGGCAACAGTGGGAAGAGGCTTTTAAATGATTGCTTCTTGTGAGAATGTCAATTATCTAAGCGGTTCTCATTCTTTATCACGGCAGTAAATAATACTAAACCAAATATCAACTGAACTGCCACATGCTTTCAGCTTGTTTAGACTTTTAACTCATGATAAATGGAGAGAGGTTCATTTCTGATAGGCGGTAGGTCTCAGTGTTATTTTCGTAGCTGCTCAGGTAGAAGGTCTCTGCATCACACATTGTTCCATCTGAAGCCCATGGGCTGGGTAGCTCTCTCGTTCCTCCTGATTCCATGCCTGTTTCTTCCACTATATTGTATTCTTGATAGTGTTAGTATTCTTGATAGTGTTAGTATTAGTGTTAGTGTTAGTATTAGTATTAGTATTAGTGTTAGTGTTAGTATTAATTAGTGTTAGTGTTAGTATTAGTATTAGTGTTAGTATTAGTATTAGTGTTAGTATTAGTGTTAGTGTTAGTATTAATTAGTGTTAGTATTAGTATTAGTGTTAGCATTAGTGTTAGTATTAGTGTGTTAGTATTAGTGTTAGTGTTAGTATTAGTATTAGTGTTAGTATTAGTGTTAATGTTAGTACTAATTAGTGTTAGTGTTAGTGTTAGTATTAGTGTTAATGTAGTATTAATTAGTGTTAGTGTGTGTATTAGTGTTAGTATTAGTGTTAATGTTAGTATTAATTAGTGTTGGTGTTAGTATTAGTGTTAGTGTTAGTATTAGTGTTAGTATTAGTGTTAATGTTAGTATTAATTAGTGTTAGTGTTAGTATTAGTGTTAATGTAGTATTAATTAGTGTTAGTGTGTGTATTAGTGTTAGTATTAGTGTTAGTGTTAGTATTAGTGTTAATGTTAGTATTAATTAGTGTTAGTGTTAGTATTAGTGTTAGTGTTGGTGTTAGTATTAGTGTTAGTATTAGTGTTAGTGTTAGTATTAGTATTAGTGTCAGTATTAGTGTTAATGTTAGTATTAATTAGTGTTAGTGTGTGTATTAGTGTTAGTATTAGTATTATTGTTAGTATTAGTGTTAATGTTAGTATTAATTAGTGTTAGTATTAGTGTTAGTATTAGTGTTAATGTAGTATTAATTAGTGTTAGTGTTAGTATTAGTGTTAGTGTTAGTATTAGTGTTAATGTTAGTATTAATTAGTGTTAGTGTTAGTATTAGTGTTAGTGTTAGTGTTAGTATTAGTATCAGTGTTAGTATTAGTGTTAATGTTAGTATTAATTAGTGTTAGTATTAGTATTAGTGTTAGTGTTAGTATTAATTAGTGTTAGT
>NW_027908000.1:0-234 GCF_054177405.1 Leptonychotes weddellii
TATAGAATTGTTGAATCAATATGTTGTATACCTGAAACTAATATGACCTTAATTATACTTCAATTTAAAAAACCGTAATACATTATAGATATGTGTCCAATGTGAAAAATGAGTATTATAATGAACAGAAAATTGCCATAGTTGCTACTTATTAGTGATAAGGAAAAATCTGTGTCCTAAGATGGCCGACGGAGCCAATTAGGGAGTCCCAGCCCCTGCCCCGGGGCTCTTCCA
>NW_027908001.1:0-234 GCF_054177405.1 Leptonychotes weddellii
CGAGTTAAACTGGAAGGTTTCTTCATAGCTCTTCTTAGCCTCCGAATATATCACACTAAGAGTGCAGAATCAGAGAAACAGGTTTAAAAACTACTTGAATTAGGGGCGCCTGGGTGGCTCAGTTGGTTGGGCGGCTGCCTTCGGCTCAGGTCATGATCCTGGAGTCCCGGGATCGAGTCCCGCATCGGGCTCCCTGCTCGGCGGGGAGTCTGCTTCTCCCTCTCCCACTCCCCC
>NW_027908002.1:0-234 GCF_054177405.1 Leptonychotes weddellii
AATGATCTCTGTGTGAAAATCTAACATATTTTCTGTGGAGCTGTAATTCATCATTTTAAAAACAACTTTGTGACATGTGGAGTGGAGAGGTAGAATAAAAGCCAATTTTATCTTTGAAGATTTGAAACATATATTAGTATACTCCTGTAACTTTTAACACTTAGATTTCATTGAATTTATACCAAATCATATCATAAAAATCTAAATTTTATAAAGGCAAATGCATTAATTAGA
>NW_027908003.1:0-234 GCF_054177405.1 Leptonychotes weddellii
AGCAGGCCCCCCTCTACCTGAATCTGGGTGACCCGGGGGATTCACCTCCCCTCTCTGGGACTCGGTCTCCCCATCTATAAAATGAGGCTTTATTGTCAGAGTATCCGAGCCCTTCAGGGCAGACCAGAGACTGCTGCAGCTGGTCTGAGCAGAGAAAGAAACGGATTCCAGGGTAATCGGGCTCTAGAAGCTCGGGGACAACCAGAGAGGCGGGTTTGGAGGCTCCACAGGCGG
>NW_027908004.1:0-234 GCF_054177405.1 Leptonychotes weddellii
GGTGAGGGGCTTGATGCTGTGACCTGCAAAGTAGCTCCGTCCACCTAACCACTGAATCAGCCCCTGTAACTGGCCAGCCTCCAGATGGCAGAAAGCGGGGCTAAAGGGTGCAATGCCTACATCTGCCCTGCAGCTTCCCAAAATCCAGAGGAAGGACAGCTCCTTAAGCAAAGGACAGTGAGAGAATGTGGCAAGTCCAGTACCAGGGTGACTGCAAGGTACCCCTAGAGCAGA
>NW_027908005.1:0-234 GCF_054177405.1 Leptonychotes weddellii
TTATCCCTTAATCTGTGGCTCTATTAAGCCTATGAGATTAATGGTCAGACCTGAGGATGCCTGGGTGGCTCAGTCGGTTAAGTGTCTGCCTTTGGCTCCAGTCATGATCCCAGGGTCCTGGGATCGAGCCCAACATTGGGCTCCCTGCTCAGTGGGGATTCTGCTTCTCTCTCTCCCTCTGCCTGCTGCTCCCCCTGCTAGAGTTCTCTCTCTTTCCCTGTGTCAAATAAATAA
>NW_027908006.1:0-234 GCF_054177405.1 Leptonychotes weddellii
AACAAGTCTCCCTGTTCTACCTGCTCTCTCCGTTCGGAAAAATTCTACATCTTCAAGGTTCAAATACCATTTCTTCCCTAAACCCAGGCAAAATTAATTTCTCCCTCTTCCAAGGTCTAATAGCATTTGGCCATAGAACTAGGATTGGAGTATATATGGCTCTTCTGTTCTCTCATTAGACTGAACTTCCGGAGGGCAGCACCCTGAATTATGCCCCTTGGATTGATTCCCTGT
>NW_027908007.1:0-234 GCF_054177405.1 Leptonychotes weddellii
GAAGAATGAAGGGGGGGAAATCGGAGGGGGAGACAAACCATGAGAGACGATGGACTCTGAAAAACAAACTGAGGGTTCTAGAGGGGAGGGGGGTGGGAGGATGGGTTAGCCTGGTGATGGGTATTAAAGAGGGCACGTTCTGCATGGAGCACTGGGTGTTATGCACAAACAATGAATCATGGAACACTACATCAAAAACTAATGATGTAATGTATGATGATTAACATAACAATA
>NW_027908008.1:0-234 GCF_054177405.1 Leptonychotes weddellii
TTATCCCTTAATCTGTGGCTCTATTAAGCCTATGAGATTAATGGTCAGACCTGAGGATGCCTGGGTGGCTCAGTCGGTTAAGTGTCTGCCTTTGGCTCCAGTCATGATCCCAGGGTCCTGGGATCGAGCCCAACATTGGGCTCCCTGCTCAGTGGGGATTCTGCTTCTCTCTCTCCCTCTGCCTGCTGCTCCCCCTGCTGGAGTTCTCTCTCTTTCCCTGTGTCAAATAAATAA
>NW_027908009.1:0-234 GCF_054177405.1 Leptonychotes weddellii
CTAATGATGTAATGTATGGGGATTAACATAAGAATAAAAAAAAAAAAGAAAGAAAAAAACAAAACAAAACAAAAAAAAGTTGGCAGTCTCCTACCACTGTCCAGAATGGAGAGTGTCATGGTTAAGCCATGAAAAATACAGTTTCCTTAGTAAGTCTATTTCTTTAGAATAGAAAGATTTCTAGCAAGTTTATCAAAGCATTCTTCTGCTGTTAAATATGAATTTTTAAGCTCA
>NW_027908010.1:0-1461 GCF_054177405.1 Leptonychotes weddellii
CCCACCCCCCTCCCCTCTAGAACCCTCAGTTTGTTTCTCAGAGTCCATAGTTTCTCATGTTTTGTCTCCCCCTCTGATTCCCCCCCTTCATTTTTCCCTTCCTGCTATCTTCTTCTGCTTTTTTTTTTTTTTAACATATAATGTATTATTTGTTTCAGAGGTACAGGTCTGTGATTCAACAGTCTTACACAATTCACAGCACTCACCATAGCACATACCCTCCCCAATGTCTATCAACCAGCCACCCCATCCCTCCCACCCCACCATTCCACCAACCCTCAGTTTGATTCCTGAGATTAAGAAGTCCTCGTATCAGTGAGGTCATATGATACATGTCTTTCGCTGATTGACATATTTTGCTCAGCATAATACCCTCCAGTTCCAACCACGTCGTTGCAAATGGCAAGATTTCATTCCTTTTGATGGCTGCATAATATTCCTGTGTGTGTGTGTGTGTGTTTGTGTGTGTGTGTATATCACATCTTCTTATCCATTCATCTGTTGTTGGACATCTTGGCTCTTTCCATACTTTGCCTATTGTGGACATTGCTGCTATGAATGTCGGGGTGCACATACCCCTTTGGATCACTACATTTGTATCTTTGGGGTAAATGCCGAGTAATGCAATTGCTGGGTCATATGGTAGCTATATTTTCAACTTTTTGAGGAACCTCCATACTGTTTTCCAGAGTGGCTGCACCAGCTTGCATTCCCACCAACAGTGTAGAGGGTTACCCTTTCTCCGCATCCCTGCCAACGTCTGTCATTTCCTGACTTGTTAATTTTAGCCATTCTGACTGGTGTGGGATGGTATCTCATTGAGGTTTTCATTTGGATTTCGCTGATGCCAAGCGATGTTGAACACTTTTTCATGTGTCTGTTGGCCATTTGGATGTCTTTGGAAAAATGTCTGTTCATCTCTTCTGCCCATTTCTTGATTGGATTATTTGTTCTTTGAGTGTTGAGTTTGATAAGTGTTTTATAGATTTTGGATACTAGCCTTTTATTTGATATGTCATTTGCAAATATCTTCTCCCATTTTTTTGGTTGTCTTTGGTTTTTTTACTGTTTCCTATGCTTTGCAAAAGCTTTTTATCTTGATGAAGTCCCAATAGTTCATTTTTGACATTGCTTCCCTTGCCTTTAGCATTGTGTACAGGAAGAAGTTGCTGTGACTGAGGTCGAAGAGGTTCCTGCCTGTGTTCTCCTTTAGGATTTTGATGGACTCCTGTCTCACATTGAGGTCTTTCAACCATTTGGAGTCTATTTTTGTGTGTGGTGTAAGGAAATGGTCCAGTTTCATTTTTCTGCATGTGGCTGTCCAATTTTCCCAACACCATTTGTTGTAGAGACTGTCTTTTTCCCATTGGACATTCTTTCCTGCTTTGTCAAAGATTAGTTGACCATGGGTACAGGGTCCATTTCTGGGCTCTCTATTCTGTTCCATTGATCTATGTGTCT
>NW_027908011.1:0-234 GCF_054177405.1 Leptonychotes weddellii
AACAAGTCTCCCTGTTCTACCTGCTCTCTCCGTTCGGAAAAATTCTACATCTTCAAGGTTCAAATACCATTTCTTCCCTAAACCCAGGCAAAATTAATTTCTCCCTCTTCCAAGGTCTAATAGCATTTGGCCATAGAACTAGGATTGGAGTATATATGGCTCTTCTGTTCTCTCATTAGACTGAACTTCCGGAGGGCAGTACCCTGAATTATGCCCCTTGGATTGATTCCCTGT
>NW_027908012.1:0-234 GCF_054177405.1 Leptonychotes weddellii
GTATTCCAATAATGCCAAAAGTTATTAAATACATATATGTATGTACTCCATATTAGATATTTATTAGGTTTTCCAAGAAGCTAACACGAAGAAGTTTTTTAGTTATGCAAAAGATTTATGGAAGAAGTTCCTATTAAGCATTAAGGAGAGGAAGCAGGTCTAAGTGCAGGGAGGCTTCAGAAAGCAATGATATTCTGATCTATGTGGAAGGAAAAAAGGAAGAATTGAAAAAGA
>NW_027908013.1:0-234 GCF_054177405.1 Leptonychotes weddellii
AAAAAAAAATCAGGGAAGCCTCAGTCTCACTTTTAAAAAAAAATATTTTATTTATTTATTTGTCAGAGATCACACAAGCAGGGGGAGCAGCAGGCAGAGGGAGAAGCAGGCTCCCTGCTGGGCAAGGAGACCGCCGTGGGACTGGATCCCAGGACTCTGGGATCAGGACCCGAGCCGAAGGCAGATGCTTAACCGTCTGACCAGGTGTCCAGCCTGTCTCACTCTTAAAGCCTT
>NW_027908014.1:0-234 GCF_054177405.1 Leptonychotes weddellii
GGCGGGGAGTCTGCTTCTCCCTCAGACCCTCCCCCCTCTCATGTGCTCTCTTTCTCATTCTCTCTCTCAAATAAATAAATAAAATCTTTAAAAAAAAAATAGCTATTGGTATCTGGTAGTTCTGCACCTTATTTTACTTCAAGATTGCCTTGGCTTATCTTGGCCTTTTTTGAATGATTAGAACTATTTTATTTTTTTAAAAGATTTTATTTATTTATTCATAAGAGACAGAGA
>NW_027908015.1:0-234 GCF_054177405.1 Leptonychotes weddellii
ACATAAAGGGAGGTCTGGATTGTTCTCACTTGCACTGTGGGCCCAGATATTTTGGCCGGAACGTGGGGCACGTGGCTTCGCAGCTACACGGTTAACTCAGTTTACAGCTCTTAAAGTGCTTTTTGGGGGAGAATAGACTTGGACTTGCTGGTTTCTGGTCCTTTCGGGAGTTATTTTCAGCAGCGGTCCCGGGTGTGCCACACGGATGTGGGTGTGCACTTGTGTTCATCTGAT
>NW_027908016.1:0-234 GCF_054177405.1 Leptonychotes weddellii
CCTCTTTAGCTGACAGTAGAATGAAAGCAGGCCAGTTGCATGATCACTTGGAATTTATTTTCTCCTTTACATTCCAAACACATTACTAGCCTGTGGCAGAAAAAGGTAGCTATCCAATAAAAATTTATGCTCCCTTATACCTGTAGAGTTGTTGCCAGAGAGACAGTATATTTTCCAGCCCCCTGTTCAGTCAAGGTGGAGCCACATGACCCGTTCATGTCAGTGGAAGATGAG
>NW_027908017.1:0-234 GCF_054177405.1 Leptonychotes weddellii
ACAGAGAGAGAGACAGCTAGAGAGGGAACACAAGCAGGGGGAGTGGGAGAGGGAGAAGCAGGCTCCCAGCTGAGCAGGGAGCCCGATGCGGGGCTCGATCCCAGGACCCTGGGATCATGACCTGAGCCAAAGGCAGATGCTTAACGACTGAGCCACCCAGGCGCCCCCAGATAGATTTTCTTTTCTTTTTTTTTTTTTTAAAGATTTTATTTATTTATTTGAGACAGAGAGAAT
>NW_027908018.1:0-234 GCF_054177405.1 Leptonychotes weddellii
ATATTCTCTGTCCTCTGCATAACAGGGGATTTTTCTACCACCAAAGAGAGGACTTTAAAATAGCACTTAATGAATAAAAATCCCTAAGTGCTCCACCCAAGATAGATTTGTTTTTTAACTTTCAGGTCGAGATCCTTGAAAGAAACCCGGAGCCCAAAATTCCCGGTAGTCCAACAAAGGAGTCGTAAAACTGAAACACTTCTCCTGCCCTGAGAGTGCAAGAGAGGTCTTCTC
>NW_027908019.1:0-234 GCF_054177405.1 Leptonychotes weddellii
ACTCCCCCATGTACATCCTGCTGGCCAATTTTTCTTTCCTGGAGATCTGGTATGTCACTTCTACTGTCCCCAATATGCTAGCCAACTTGCTGTCTGAGACCAGCACCATCTCCTTCTATGGCTGCTTCCTCCAGTTCTACTTCTTCTTCTCCATGGGTACCACTGAGACCTTCTTCTTGTCTGCCATGGCCTTTGACAGGTACCTTGCTGTCTGCAGGCCCCTGCACTACCCCA
>NW_027908020.1:0-234 GCF_054177405.1 Leptonychotes weddellii
ATATCCAGCAGGTGTCTTTTCGATGGTGATTAATCCTTTTCCACACCCATTGGGTCATTTTAATGTGAACATGTGAACATTTTACTTTAATATAGTTAACATTGTTATTCTTACTGCTCTTCTCTGACTTTTCTTACTTTTTTCTTTTTTGGGGGTGAAGGGTTCTCCTTCTAGAAATACAATGAGCACGGCATCCCTAGAAGACGGTACCCACGCTGCTAAGCTCTTCTCTCA
>NW_027908021.1:0-1461 GCF_054177405.1 Leptonychotes weddellii
AGTAGGCCTCCCTGCTCAGCAGGGATTCTGTTCCCTCCCCCAAATTTGGGCTCCCTCTCTTGTTCTCTCTCTCAAATAAATAAATAAAATCTTTAAACTCATAATAATACTTTAATATTATCTAATATCTGGCCCGCATTTATATTTTTCCCTTTCTACTCAAAATTTGTTAGCTTTTCTAAATCCAGAATTCACTCAAGGTTTGTGCATTTAATTCGTTCTAATGGCTTGTTAGTTTTTTTCCATCTAAAACAAGTTCCGCCAACTTTTTTGTTTTTCATGGCACAGACAGTTTCAAAGAATAGAGGACTGTTGTCTTGTAAAATGCCCCACATTCTAGAGTCTCGGGATAAACACTTTTGACAAAAATACTTCATAGATGATGCATATTTCTCATTTCCTCATCTTGGGGGAAACATTGTGTTGTCCCGCTTTGGGAGCTACTAATTTTGGTCCTTTGGTTAACCAAGTACTACCATTTCTCTCCATTGTAAAGGCACATTTTCTCCTTTATACTTAATAAGTAATCTGTGGGGTAATGATTTGAGACTCACTGAATATCTTATTCTCCAATCAACTTTCACCCAATGATTTTAAGCATGCATTAATGATTCTTTCCTGGATCAATTATTAAAATGGAGGATGCAAAATGGTGCTTTTCAACCTGTCATTCCTTACATATTAATTAGGTGGCATTCCTCTATAAAGAGATTTCCATTTTTTCTGTAAAGGGAAGCCTCCTTTTAATTATTTTTAAATATAAATATTATTTATTCAACCTTTCTAATAATAAAACTCTATGTTATATATAGAAAACTTTGAAAAACTAAGAAAAAGGCCAAAGAAAATTCTTTTCACTCATAATCCCACCATTACTACTCACTGTTAACGTTTGGATATATGTCCTTCTCTTATTTGTCTATGTACATATATTATTTTATAAAATTGGAATTACATTCTACCTACTGGCTATCAATCTTGCTTTTTTACTTATGATTTTCACATAGAGGTAAATCTTTTTATGTAACAGAAAAAATTTTTTTAAAGATTTTATTTATTTATTTCACAGAGAGATACACAGCAAGAGAGAGAACACAAGCAGGGGGAGCAGGAGAGGGAGAAGCAGGCTTCCCGCTGAGCAGGGAGCCCGATGTGGGGCTCGATCCCACGACCCTGGGATCATGACCTGAGCGGAAGGCAGATGCTTAACAACTGAGCCACCCAGGCGCCCCTATATAACAGAAAATTTTATTAATTTCACAGTATGCTACCAAAAGGAAATATCATGATTTATTGAACATATCCACTATTATTGGAAATTTTCTTCATTTCCAATGTTTCATATTAAACATACTTTTTCAGTGAGTAACCTTGTTAACTCTTTAAATGCCATTTTAATTATTTCTATGAAAAATTATCAAAAGCCAAATTTCTGAGTTAAAGGCTAGGTAATTTTTTTTC
>NW_027908022.1:0-234 GCF_054177405.1 Leptonychotes weddellii
CCTCTTTAGCTGACAGTAGAATGAAAGCAGGCCAGTTGCATGATCACTTGGAATTTATTTTCTCCTTTACATTCCAAACACATTACTAGCCTGTGGCAGAAAAAGGTAGCTATCCAATAAAAATTTATGCTCCCTTATACCTGTAGAGTTGTTGCCAGAGAGACAGTATATTTTCCAGCCCCCTGTTCAGTCAAGGTGGGGCCACATGACCGGTTCATGTCAGTGGAAGATGAG
>NW_027908023.1:0-234 GCF_054177405.1 Leptonychotes weddellii
ACATAAAGGGAGGTCTGGATTGTTCTCACTTGCACTGTGGGCCCAGATATTTTGGCCGGAACGTGGGGCACGTGGCTTCGCAGCTACACGGTTAACTCAGTTTACAGCTCTTAAAGTGCTTTTTGGGGGAGAATAGACTTGGACTTGCTGGTTTCTGGTCCTTTCGGGAGTTATTTTCAGCAGCGGTCCCGGGTGTGCCGCACGGATGTGGGTGTGCACTTGTGTTCATCTGAT
>NW_027908024.1:0-234 GCF_054177405.1 Leptonychotes weddellii
CCCTGGGCTTCCCTCTGTGACAGCTCCATCACAGCATGGGTCTGCATCCCGTCAGCCTCCCTCATCGGACTACGTCAGGCCAGTCCGATGGAGAGCTAGACCCAGCAGGCAGGAGCTGTGTCTTTGTGGCAACCGCCTCCCAGAGGTTCGGCACATGCCTCTCAACACCCGTGAACACGCCCTGCCACCTGCCTGCTTCTCTCCAACAGGTAAATGCTGGGTTCGCAGGATGGA
>NW_027908025.1:0-234 GCF_054177405.1 Leptonychotes weddellii
AGCAGGCCCCCCTCTACCTGAATCTGGGTGACCCGGGGGATTCACCTCCCCTCTCTGGGACTCGGTCTCCCCATCTATAAAATGAGGCTTTATTGTCAGAGTATCCGAGCCCTTCAGGGCAGACCAGAGACTGCTGCAGCTGGTCTGAGCAGAGAAAGAAACGGATTCCAGGGTAATCGGGCTCTAGAAGCTCGGGGACGACCAGAGAGGCGGGTTTGGAGGCTCCACAGGCGG
>NW_027908026.1:0-234 GCF_054177405.1 Leptonychotes weddellii
TAAAAACAAATATAATAACTGAAATCAGACACCCGATGGGCACTTTTGGTGGCAGATTGGACAGCAGAACAGAGAAGTGGTGAACGGGAAGATAATTCAGAAGAAATCACCTAGAATTAAGCACAAAGAGACCAAAAAAGAGAACACACAGAGTAAGGGTAAGAAAACAGAGACAGAATGAGAAGCTCTCTCAGAAGGGAAAAAAAAAAACAACACCTTAGAAGCAGAATCTGA
>NW_027908027.1:0-234 GCF_054177405.1 Leptonychotes weddellii
ACATTGTACACCTGAAACTCATACAACACTGTATATTAAGTCTACTGGAATTAAAATTAAAAACTTAAAGGGTCGGGGC
This sequence comes from Leptonychotes weddellii, assembly GCF_054177405.1. Classification (NCBI taxonomy): domain Eukaryota; kingdom Metazoa; phylum Chordata; class Mammalia; order Carnivora; family Phocidae; genus Leptonychotes; species Leptonychotes weddellii. Next base: position 80 of record NW_027908027.1, read on the forward strand.
GCCTGGGTGGCTCAGTTGGTTAAGCGACTGCCTTCAGCTCAGGTCATGATCCTGGACTCCCTGGATCGAGTCCCGCATCGGGCTTCCTGCTCGGCAGGGAGTCTGCTTCGTCCTCTGACCTTATCCCCTCTCAGGTGTTCTCTCTCTCTCATTCT
>NW_027908028.1:0-234 GCF_054177405.1 Leptonychotes weddellii
ATACTTGAGTTTTGAAAGAAATGTGTTTTTTGTTGTTTTTTTTTCCCTTGTGAGAAAATAGACACAAACATAGATTGTGAAGAATAGAAGAGCCTAGGGCATCCTGCCCTGGGACAGGGCAAACATTCCCAAGGGCTTGAAAGACAGAATCCGAGGAGAACCTAGAAATTTCCTGATGGGTCTCCTGAGGAAGGGGCCCAGGCTTTGCATCCCCAGTCAGAATCCACAGGAAAA
>NW_027908029.1:0-234 GCF_054177405.1 Leptonychotes weddellii
ATTCTCTCTCTCAAATAAATAAATAAAATCTTTAAAAAAAAAAAAAAAAGAAATGGAGATTTACACAGTCTCAAAATACCTCCTCACAAAATATTTATTAATTACAGAAGAGAGAATAGTAAGTTTACAGTGAGAAACCTGATAGACACCAACTTAACCAAATGATAGAATTTCACATTATAGGTAATGGGATCAGTAAATATCATATGCCTCCTGAAAGGATGCATTATGAAG
>NW_027908030.1:0-234 GCF_054177405.1 Leptonychotes weddellii
GCAGTTTTTGCATTTGTTTGTTGAATGATGCATCATCTTCAGTAAACTATTTATATGCCTAAATGGTAAAGGAAAGAGATAATATATATTTTTATGTTTCTGAGCAATATTTTTTAATGTATACCTGTCTTGTGGAAGAATATGCAGGTAAATAAGACCATGATTTGTAAAGTGCATGTTCGAATTTTTGTTTTTGTAAATGGTTAGATACATTTCCTGGGTAACTTAGAAAAC
>NW_027908031.1:0-234 GCF_054177405.1 Leptonychotes weddellii
CCCCCCCCATGCCATTTCTCAGGGGCCCCAGCCCCATGGACCACACTCCAGAGGGCCCCGGGGTCAGCCTGGCTGAGCTGTCCTCAGGAACCCCTCACCGTGGCTACCACGTCTGTGCTTTAGAGAGGCGTCCCAAGGGGCTGTGCATAGAGGGGGACCCACAGGTCGGGGAGAGCCTGGACAAGGGCCCGGAGCCCCTGGTCTGGACACTGCTCCGGGGCCCTCACAAACTAC
>NW_027908032.1:0-234 GCF_054177405.1 Leptonychotes weddellii
ACTTTAAGCTGATTTTTCGAATGATGGGCAGGGTTTAGAGACGTGACCTCCAAACTTCGGGTGGGGGAGGCTCAGGAGACCATAGGGAACTTGTAAAGGCCAGATCTGGAGTCCATCCCACGAGACTCTGATTTAGTCTGTATTAGGGGCCTTGCGAGAATCATCAGTTTTCAGGTTCCTTGGGTGAATGAGATACTTGCTGGCATGGGGGGAGTGGCATGAGCAAGGAAGGGC
>NW_027908033.1:0-234 GCF_054177405.1 Leptonychotes weddellii
ACATCTTGGTTATATCTGCATCCATTTGTAAATCTGCAGCATAAGTCATAATCTCTGAGTCTTTTCTATTTTGGGGGCTCCTCCTCCTAGTCATTCTGTTGATGGGTGTTTGAGGGAATGTATAGGGTCCAAATTATTGACCAGAACCCAAGCAAGATGCACCTGTTTTCTTGGGACCTTAGGGTTGCTGGCCTCTTGTTTTCCCAGCCTGTCTTCTGCGGGAGGGGCCTGCCG
>NW_027908034.1:0-234 GCF_054177405.1 Leptonychotes weddellii
AATGGCTTAACCAAGAACAACAATTTGTAAGAGAATTACATGTATTGTTAAAATTTTATTTATGAAGATACCATTCATGCAAAAACAAAACAAAACAAAACAAAACACCTAGAAATCTTGGGAGAGAGGAAAAATGTAAGATAGATTAAATGATATCTGAAATCATGATGTGGCAACCCCTTAATAGGGATGAGAAATAAAGAACAATAGGAGGTCTTTGATTAGTTATGACCG
>NW_027908035.1:0-234 GCF_054177405.1 Leptonychotes weddellii
ATTATACCATATTTTTAAAGAATCTATATACATTTTAGAATCAAATGGCTAGCCCAAGGGAAAAATAAACCAAACTCATTGGTATTTTTATTTTGATTGTATTCAGTCTGTACGTTGATTCGGAAGAATGGGCAGGTTTATAATGTTGTACTGTTGTATCCCCGAACAAGGAGTATCTTCCTTATTATTCAAATCTGTTAAGTGTTTTTCTGCAGTGTCTTATACTCTTCCTCA
>NW_027908036.1:0-234 GCF_054177405.1 Leptonychotes weddellii
AAAAAAAAATCAGGGAAGCCTCAGTCTCACTTTTTAAAAAAAATATTTTATTTATTTATTTGTCAGAGATCACACAAGCAGGGGGAGCAGCAGGCAGAGGGAGAAGCAGGCTCCCTGCTGGGCAAGGAGACCGCCGTGGGACTGGATCCCAGGACTCTGGGATCAGGACCCGAGCCGAAGGCAGATGCTTAACCGTCTGACCAGGTGTCCAGCCTGTCTCACTCTTAAAGCCTT
>NW_027908037.1:0-234 GCF_054177405.1 Leptonychotes weddellii
AAATAAATAAATAAATGGATTAAAGAACTAAGTGTAAAACCCAAGACCATAAAACTCCTTAAAAAAAAAAACAAAAACAAAAACAAAAAAAACAGCCAGTAAACTCTTGGACCTTTGCCCAGCAAAAGTTTTCTGGATCTACCTCCTCAAGCAAGGGTAGCAAAAGCAAAACAGACAGCAAAAACAGACTGGAACTACATGAAATCAAAAAGATTTTTGCATAGTGAAGGAAAC
>NW_027908038.1:0-234 GCF_054177405.1 Leptonychotes weddellii
GAAGGCAGACGCTTCACCGACTGAACCACCCAGGTGCCCCGAGCTGGTGGTTGTTATGAGGAAAAGCTTCCAAGGAAAAGCTCCGAACATAAGCATGCTTGGAGACATCATATCTGAAATAATGTAACCGGACAAACTGTGGAGTCAGACAACCCAGAAGATCAGAGACAGAAGATTCCATCTCAGTCTGGTAGATGCCCCAAATAATAAAACCACTACCAACAACCCTATCAA
>NW_027908039.1:0-1461 GCF_054177405.1 Leptonychotes weddellii
TTGCCTTTGGGGAAGGAAGGGCCTTGGAAAAGCATGGCTAAAAGAGAAGCCTTCACTCGAAGGGCAGAGCGTGGTTCAAATGAAAGGACTAAGGGAGCTTTTTCTCCAAGACATAACACGTAGGGCAGGAACAAGTCTGCCACTAAACAAAAGAAACCAAAAGCTTCAGAACAAACAGAACTGTGGGATGGCCACAGAGTGAGCTCTCTGTCACCAGGAGCATTCAAGCCAGGGAAAGGCCCCAGTAATGTTTATGGCAGGGAGCTAGATAACCAAGATCCCTGAACCTCAGATTCTAAGCTGAAGAACGAAGTTCTTAATTTTTATCACTGCTGCTATTTTCAGTAGAGTAAAAATCAGTTCTATCAAGGGTCACCAGGGCTGGGTATCCTGTTAAGAGCTTATCTTCTTATCACAGTGAATCCTGCAAGGACCCCGTGGAAGTGCAGCCTGAAACAGCCCCCGCCCTGCCCCATCTCTCTGTCCTGTCTGCCTGCTTCCTACCACTTCCTCCTCTCACGCATCCTCCGTTGTTCACCTGACTGCTTCTCTCCCTGGAAACTGAGGTCCCAAGGGCAGGGACCAGGTCTATGCTGTTCCCGGTGGCATCCTTAGCTCCCAGTGCGGGGTCTACCTGCAGGAGATGCTCTTGGATGGCCGAACCCCGAAGTTCAAGGCTAGGGGGCAAAGACATGTGCTCGGGGAGGCAATGGGCTCTCAAGCCTGCCTGAACCCAGGAAAGCCCAGACTTTGGGGGCCAGGGGTGGGGACACCGATGGATGCAGAACAGACACGCGGACAACCAAGAACAGGCGCCCAGAGAGAGGCAGGGCCAAGGCTGACTTCACCGTGAGGCATAGTGACCATGAGTCAAGATACCTTTAGGAGCCCCTGAAACTGTTCTTATTTCTTTTTGAATTAGGAGAAATCCGTGAACTTTAGGGTCGGAGATTACACACATCTTTATGCCAATGCTGTTATAAAATACGGTTTTTCATCTTTTTTCGTTTTTATGGAGGAAGGGGCCCACGACAGGAAGAGCGCCCAAGGCCTGCGAGAAGTCAGGGCCCCAGCCTGGAGGAGCGCAAGGCAGGGCCCGGAGTGCCCCCACCACCCCGCCCCGGGCACGCAGGCCACACTCACCAGCGTCTGCACGATGGCGTGGTTGGTGGCGTTCATGTAGGAGTTCAGAGGAAAGGCACACTCGCCCTCACAGTAGTAAGCAGCATAGCCTTCGGGAGCGATGATCCAGTCCTGCGGGAGGGAAAGCGTGAGCCCCACATGACCTTTCTCGCCCCAGCCCGCTCCTGCAGGCCAGACTCTGTGCTCCCAGGGGACCAAGCCGTGGCCCACACCATCCCGAGCAGCTGGGGATCCCGCAGAAGCAGGACAAATGGAGGCTAGGCTACCACGGCCCCCCACAGAAGGCAAAATGAGGGAAAGACCGCTCAGGGGCTGGGC
>NW_027908040.1:0-234 GCF_054177405.1 Leptonychotes weddellii
TAGAAAGAATGGAAGGGCCTCCCCACGTCTTCTCCCCCACACCTCATGAGTGACAACAACAGGGCAACAGCGACCTTTGTGTGGAGTTCCAGGATCCCAGGAAAAGGCTGGGCAGGAAGGAGCGTGGGCCGGCTGAGTTAGTGGCTACTGGCCCTGGCTTTTTATTCTAAGAAGGACAGGGGAACTGGGCAGACAGCAACGCTGTCCCAAGAAACACAGTTGTCACCTGAACAA
>NW_027908041.1:0-234 GCF_054177405.1 Leptonychotes weddellii
CTGCTTCTAACAAGCTTGCACGTTGAGCTGAGTGATCCTGTGATGCACAGTGAGTGCAGCTGGGACTCCTGAAAATGTTCAGATGATGTGCATGGAGATATTTGTAATCCATTGATATTTAGGTTCAGAAACAAGCAAGTGCAAGTGACACTGTCTTTTGTGCTTGTTAGTACAGTTGATGTCCAATTTTTTTACATCAAAGAGTAAATAGGTAAGCACAGAATCACGTGTGGA
>NW_027908042.1:0-234 GCF_054177405.1 Leptonychotes weddellii
CTTTAATTTGCAATTTCCCTGATGCCCAATGACAGCAAATCTCTTTTCACCCCTTTGCCATCCATAAGCCTCTATGTCTGTCTTTGTCTCATTTTCTGATTAGATCGCATGATTTCCTTCACTGTTGAGCTTAGGGAATTTTTTTTTAACATCTTATTTTTCTGAGAGAGATAGAACGCAAGCAGGGGGAGAAGCAGAAGGAGAGGGAGAGAGAGAATCTCAAGCAGACTCCCC
>NW_027908043.1:0-234 GCF_054177405.1 Leptonychotes weddellii
ATATCCAGCAGGTGTCTTTTCGATGGTGATTAATTCTTTTCCACACCCATTGGGTCATTTTAATGTGAACATGTGAACATTTTACTTTAATATAGTTAACATTGTTATTCTTACTGCTCTTCTCTGACTTTTCTTACTTTTTTCTTTTTTGGGGGTGAAGGGTTCTCCTTCTAGAAATACAATGAGCACGGCATCCCTACAAGACGGTACCCACGCTGCTAAGCTCTTCTCTCA
>NW_027908044.1:0-234 GCF_054177405.1 Leptonychotes weddellii
AACAAGTCTCCCTGTTCTACCTGCTCTCTCCGTTGGGAAAAATTCTACATCTTCAAGGTTCAAATACCATTTCTTCCCTAAACCCAGGCAAAATTAATTTCTCCCTCTTCCAAGGTCTAATAGCATTTGGCCATAGAACTAGGATTGGAGTATATATGGCTCTTCTGTTCTCTCATTAGACTGAACTTCCGGAGGGCAGCACCCTGAATTATGCCCCTTGGATTGATTCCCTGT
>NW_027908045.1:0-234 GCF_054177405.1 Leptonychotes weddellii
CACACAGTATACACACGCACACACATACACACATGCACAGGGCACGTGCACACGCACACAGTATACACACATGCACACATACACACAGGGCACGAACACACGCACACACAGTATACACACATGCACACATACACACATGCACAGGACACGAGCACATGCACACATATACACACATGCACAGGGCACAAGCACACACACACAGTATACACACATGCACACATACGCACATGCACA
>NW_027908046.1:0-234 GCF_054177405.1 Leptonychotes weddellii
CAAATAAATAAAATCATGAATGAAAGAGGAGAGAGCACAACCAACACCAAAGAAATACAAACAATTATAAAAACATATTATGAGCAACTCTATGCCAGCAAATTAGATAACCTGGAAGAAATGGGTGCATTCCTAGAGACCTATAAACTACCAAAACTGAACCAGGATGAAATAGAATACCTGAACAGACCCATAACCAGATAAGAAATTGAAGCAGTAATCAAAAATCTCCCA
>NW_027908047.1:0-234 GCF_054177405.1 Leptonychotes weddellii
AAATCATGAAACTACTACAATACCGAAACTTGAACCTAAAAACATTTTGAATAACGGTCAGAAACCTTTTTCATTCCATGTAGAAAAAAGAAATTTATAAAATTTGACTTTACAGGTCTCTCTTGGGACTTTGGGCTCTGCAAGGCAATGTAAAAACAATGGTTTTCAATTTTCTTTTATTTTTTTTCATCTTTCTTTCTTTTCTTTTGATAATACATTAATGAGAACTTTAAA
>NW_027908048.1:0-234 GCF_054177405.1 Leptonychotes weddellii
ACCAAGAATTCTACATATAGCAAACTGTTATGTAACAACACTCCAAATCAACACTCCAAAATAAACAAAAGCTGAGGTAACTGATTACTGCTAGAACTGTCCACCAAAAAAATGCTAGATTTCAAAATGAAAGAATGACAGAATACAATTCAAAGCATATAAAAATAAAAACTTTCCTAATAAGTACAGAAACCAGTATCGTAACATTTATTAGAACTCCTTTGAATATTCTAT
>NW_027908049.1:0-234 GCF_054177405.1 Leptonychotes weddellii
CTGTCTTATTCCTGACCGTAGGGGAAAAGCTCTCAGTTTTTTCCCATTGAGGATGGTATTAGTTGTCAGTCTTTCATATATGGCCTCTATGATGTTGAGGTATGTTCCATCTATCCCTACTTTGTTGAGAGCTTTTATCAAAAATGGATGCTCTATTTTGTCAAACGCTTTTTCTGCATCTATTGAGAGGGATCATATGGTTCTTATCCTTTCTTTTATTAATGTGGGATATCA
>NW_027908050.1:0-12869 GCF_054177405.1 Leptonychotes weddellii
GATAAAATGAGTGTATTAGAGCATAAATTACATAGTTACTACCATTTATTAGGAAGCTTGATGTGTCAGGAGTTGTGATAAGTGATTTATAAGCATAAACTCATTTGATGCTCACAGCATCCTGCAAGTTGAATTCCTATTTTATGTAAAGAAATCGAGTCTCTAAAAGGATAAATAAATTTCCGAGGGTAACAAGGTTAGTTAATGGCAGAACTAAACCTTGAACATTGCTTTCAAAGCTGTTGCATTTTCCACAAAAACACGCTGAATGCTTTTCCAACTATCTGATACATTTCTATTAGGAATTGCATTTTTATATTTTATTTACCCAGAACTTAAGTATTTTTTGTACTGATACTGATACTATCCCATAGTGATGGAAAAGGGGAACATTATAATCGTTATTAATTACTGTTCCGGGAGCTGGTGACTATAGTTTTCTGGGGCATTATATATTAAACTACTGCAAGACAAAATTATAAATCTGCCTCCCAGTAGAAAGAATCCCAAGCAGGGAGTTCCATCTGGTGTGGTACCCCTGACACCAGCCATTGCCAACCGATGTCAACCCCCTTCTCTTTTTCGGCTCACCATTCCAGTGGTGGAGATTCCTTAATTTTAGAGATAGAAGTGGTCACTACCTGAGCCCCTAGGGATGAATGCTTAGTACTGTAAGCCAATTCTAGTAACTTCTTTCTTTTTGAGAAGTGGTTAGACTCAGTCAAGTTTTCTGGATGCAGCTTCTAGAAAGCCTTTGCTTTCCTAAAGTTGATGTGATTTCTTGAGATGCTGCAGTCATAGGATGGGTATGAGAATGGACAGCATCTAAGGATGTCTGCATGGAAGGTGGAAAGAACAGCTTCAGCCTGCTTGATAAACTTGTGTAATCTTTCTCAGCTCCAGTGTTCAGATAAGTAGGTCAAAAGTGGTAATACCTAATTATCCTAAACATACAGATACCATAAACACACAGAGCTGTTTAAAAGATAAAATTAGGGAATAATCCGCTAACATGTTTAGACCTAAAGAACTTAAAAACGCACATTTTATAGGCTTCATTTCCATTGTTATTTTAATATTTCAAACAAAGAAGTCAGTAAAATAAAGAGAGATTTTTTCCTGTGCCCATGTTAACATATTAGGATTAAAAGCAATATTTTGAATTCGTTCTTCTAGCTTGGGGCTTTCTAAGTATGTCTCTCTAGGGCCTCAATAAATAAAATGTATGCTGTTCTCACACAGAACAGCCCCTTTCTGCCTGCTGACATTCAAGCCAATGCAAATGTCACTTGTCCCCTCCCTCCCTATACCCACTCTGGTCCCCTCTACCCAGGGAGGCCAGACTAGCATTAGGAATGAGGAGGGTAACTGCATAATGAGGAACAAAGAAAAGAGGGGATTTCTAAGACATTGGGTATAGAATTTGGGGTAAAGGAACTCTTTACCATATTTTTAACATCCAGATAACTCTTTAAATCCAATTTTAAATAATGTCATTAATCCTGTGGCTTAGTCCAGAAGGGACACAGAAGATCACTAGGATAATAGGCTTTATTCCAGCCTGTAGACACAGAGGGCTTCTAACAAACCCAACACCATGTGGAAAGCATTCTGATGTTCTTTTTTTATAAAGAAAAACTAAAGACACAATCACATGCTTATAATCCTAGAAGCACTTTAAAGTAAAGATGCTGTGAAATACAAATTGTCATTCCTAATTTCTCAATAGTCAGAGAAAAGGGTCTGACTTCAGGCCTCCAGAAAGAAACGTTCACTTGCCAAATATAAAATGAGCCTTCTCCCAGGTATAGAAATGACTGCAGTTTCTTCTGGGACACTGTCTCGATTATGAAGCACTCGGTCTTTTCTATCATACTTGGAAGGACAGCTGCTAACCATATAAAAAGATTGTCCATTTCAAGAGAATTTAATTTTCTCTAACAGAAAACATAAGCCACCTACAAAATGGAATATGGTGATTTAATTAACATCTAACTATACCTTGGCCACTAATGGATACAGTGTTCCTTAACCAGTGTCAAATTCAGAAAATGCTGTTGCCAGATTAAACCTCTCTAAAGGAGAATAAGAAAATATATGTATCTAATCCATTTATATCAGGAGAAATGACCTGGGGCAGTAATGTTATTTTCTATTAAGGTAATCTGGAAAGTGGATAGAAACCAGTTAGACAGTAATTTAATATAAGCACAACACAGAACTCAGAAATGAACAAATTTATTCCTTTACTGAAGAATGGTTAAATGGTACCTTTAAGCTTGTATTTGATCTGAGAAAATTATTTCCAAAGCCTGGAACGTAGCCATTTTATGAACACTACTTGAGAGGTTATTGAGAAAGTACTCTAAAACAAATATAAAGGACAGAGTTCTTCTTTAGCGATTATAAAAGTCATTAGGGGAAAAAGTCATTAGAAAGCCATCACCTTGACTTACATATTTATAGTAAAAAATTTTTAAAAATTAAGGTTAAGAAGTTTTTACTAAGAATCAAATGTCTGTGCAGTATAGAGAGTAACACATTTGCTCTGAGCTACTCAAGAGCCCTGAGTGCAATCTTGCAGTTCAGCACCTACACTGTGACTTTGTCTCTCTATAATCCATGAAATCAGAGTGATACTTGGCGACATAAGGAGCCTCCAGGACCCTGCTCTAAGGATTATGGCCAACATTCATTCCAATTATTGTCTCAGCTGAACCTGCTGCTAAATATTCTGAATATCTCTCCTCTAAGTATGTGATTGGGTAGATAATAGATGACAAATAGATACGTGCATACATACATAAAGACATAGGGACCTACATAGACAGATAGGTAGAGACATAGAGACATGAACAAATATGCTAAAATCCTAGTAGTGATATGAAACAAAAATTATTTGGAGACAGTTTGTTTTAAAACAACCAGGACTCTGGTATTGTTTACTCTGGTTGGTTTACCGAGATGATCGCTACCTCCAAAACACTAGTGTATATATATATATATATATATAATCTTCAACTATCTCAATCCCAAGCATTCTACATCCCTGACTTCTAACACAATAGCTTTCATATCACCTCCTGTATCTTGATCTATGACCTATCAGAACTTTCAAAACTTTTACAAATTGATAGAGGCCTTTCACAAATTGGGAGCTATGTGTGGGTCGTGTCACTTTCCCTCACATTGTCTGGAAATAACCATTAGGTTAACTGAAGGTGGAATTAGAAAGTGAAGTCTCACTTGAAACAGGAACGAAGACGCTTTTACTTGCATGCGGTTTGACAAAACTGATACCTCCTATTTTAGCTGTAGCTTTTAATATAAATGTAGAGATTTTGCTGAAATGAATCAAGAGATAATTTGATTGTGAGCGAGATATAAATTGAGACCTGTAGTAAATTAGTGCTTCAGAAAAAGCTTTGCATAAAAAAAAAAATAAAAAGGCCTCTTAACAGCTTTTCAAAAGCTTCTGAGGGAGTATTTGTAGAAAGAAACCAATTTTTATGCAGAGAATATTTTCTTATAATAAAGGCAAGTAAGCCAATTGAATAGGCATAAAAGGAGATCAAGAAAAAAATGTCCATAAATTCAATGCAGTCCTGCCTGGTAACAGAGGATGAATGAATAGTGAATGTTAAGAGTTCTTCAGATTTTAAGATGTGTTTGATGGTTATGCTGATTTACAAGGTCACACAAGCCATTATTAGAATATAGTAGCTCCCCGCCCCACCCTTATCCACAGGGCATACATTCCAGGACCCCCAGCGGATGCTTGGAAGTACAGACACTACTGAACCATATATATACTGTGTTTTTTCCTATACATACCTATGATAAAGTTTAATTTATGAATAGACACAGTAAGAGATAAGCAACAAAAACTAGTAATAAAATAGGACAATTACAATAACATACTGCTGTAAAAGTTATATGAATGTGGTCTGTCTTCCCAAATGGCCTATTGTACTGCACTCACCCTTCTTCTTGTGCCGGCCGAAGCGAGGCGATGAAATGCCTACATAGCGAGTTGAAGGGAGGTGAAGGACGTAAGCACTGTGACGTAGTGTTGGGCTACTATTGACCTCCTGACGGTCCATCCGGAGGAGAATCATCTGCTTCTGCCCTCAGGTGGACTGTGGGTAACTGAAACCTCAGAAACCAGAAAGTGAAACCGTGAATAAGGAGGCCCTACAAGCAGACCTTGTCTTACTGTACTTGGCTTTATTGCGCTTGCAGATAATTGTTTTTTGCAAATTTGAAGGTTTGTGGCAACCCTTTGTTGAGCGAGTCTATCGATGCCATTTTCCTGATAGCATTTGCTCACTTCATGTCGCTGGGTCATACTTCGGTAATCCTCACAATATTGCAATTTTTGCATTATTATATTTGTTATGTGATCTGTGGTCAGCGATTACAACTCGCTGAAAGCTTAGACGATGGTTAGCAGTTTTTAGCAATATCGTATTTTTAAATTAAGGCATGCACTTTTTTTAGACATAACGCTATTGCACATGCAATGGACTAAAGTATAATGTAAACATAATTCTTATATGCACTGGGGAACCAAAAAAATGACTTTATCAAGATACTGATTTTATTGCAGTGGTCTGGAATCAAATCTGCACTATCTCCGAGATATGCCTGTATTGTAAATTGATACTTCATTTATCCCATTAGATTTTATTGATTAGAATATTCTATAAAATGGAGAAGGAAGTAAAGCTTAATCATACATTTTACTTAACAAATTTTTTGGGGGGTGCTTGGGTGGCACAGTCAGTTAAATGCTGGGCACTTTGTTTCGGCTCTGGTCCTGATCTCAGGGTCACGAGATCGAGGCCCACGACAGGCTCTGTGCTCAGCATGGAGTCTGCTTGAGACTCTCTCTCTCTCTCTCCCTCTTCCTCTGTCCCTTCCCCTGCACACACTCTCTCTCTCTCTCTAAAATAAATTAATCTTTACTTTAAAAAAAGGAAATATTTTTTTTCAATGCTGACTCATTGCAAAGTCCTGTTCAGGATGCTAAGATACATCAGTCAATAAAATAAAATCTCCTTTCTCATGGAGTTTATATTCTATTGGGCGAGATGACTAGTAAGCAAAGAAACACATAAATAAATAAATGCTATGAAGAAAAAATAAAGGGTAAGAAGGGTATGATGAAGGGAGTATTTGCAATTTCCATAAGTGGTCAAGGAAGATCCCACAGTTTAGCTGACATTTGGACTGAGAACTAAACATAGAGAAATCCGTCTGGGGGAGGGGTATTCCAGGACGGTAGTCAGCAGGTCAAGTTTCCGAGGCAGGAGTGCCATTGACACATGCGAGGAATGACCAGAAGGCCAGTTAACCCAGAGAGTGCTGGGAGCAGGTGGGGAAGTCAAAGAGAAGGGTGTTAAGTAAGGTCAGAGAGCTGGGGTGAGAGGCCAGGCTATTGTAAGCCATCTAAAAGATTTTTATTTTATTCTAAATGAGTTGGAAGTTATTAGAGAATTTTTTAAGATCATTTATTAGAGCAGGAGGATATTGGAGGGTCAGAGAATAACACGATCTGACTCATTCTCTATGGAAAATAGGCTGCAGGGCAGCAGAGTAAGAAAGGGGAAGGCAGTTACGAAGCTTAGCTGATGCTCAGCTATGCCAGGGCCGCAGTGGTCCAAGTGTTGAGAAGTTGGATTATGGATATATACCTAAAAGGAATTGACAGGACTGGGTGAAGAATGTGTGTCAAAATAAGTTAGAACTACGAAACTGGAAAATGCAACTCTCAGATAAATCAACCAAAATGATCTGATGTGTAATATAGAAATGAGAAATGATATACACTTTTGGTGAAAATACTATGCATAAATAACCATAATATAAAGAAATGTCTAACAGGTAACACCGTCCTGAGTTGAATAAAGTAGATCCCAAAACAGTGAGCTTACTCCCATCATTAAAGTTTTCAAGGCAGACAATGTGTATCCATCTACAGTGTTATCCCATAGGGCTCCGGTATCATCAGCTGAGGGATTATACTGCTTGGACTTAAGCCGTCTTATGATTTTCATTCCAACAGTGGGGAAATTAGGAGAAATGAATATCCAGTGGAAAAACTTCAAAGAAATGAAAGATAAATTTTATTTTCCCGTAATCTTTGTTTCAAAATACCCTTCGTGCCATAAACTTCAGTGAAATATATGTTGGTTCCTGCACTGATCCATGAATACACCCACAGCAGATTGTACATACAAAACAAATAGAGAATGGTTTCATTGTCCTCAATAGCATTCCCTGATTGGAAACAGTCCCTTGGGTATTCATTACTGAAGATAAATCCCACCCCCTTGAAACTGCGGCTGCCCTTATCCCTTGAAACTGCGGCCACCACCTCACTCATGATTATCAGACAAGACATTGCTGGTGAATCCATTTGTTCTACTCAGCTTTAGTCCAACACAGGTGGTTAACCAGGTAAAACTCTTATTCTTCCTTTTATATTTAATATCATATATAGCATTATTATGTGAGAGGTTTGCATAGTAACACGTTTCTGAAAATGTAGTCCTAATGCTTTACTCATGAAGGGACATCCTGTAAGTAGAGAAGAATGCCTATATATAAATATACATAAAAAAAAAAAAACCCTTGAGATGCTTAGGGTCACTTTCTTGTATTGATGGAAGTTGCATTCATCTAAAGACGTGTAATGTTTTCTCGTGGAAGTATGAATTTTGAACAATAATTGATAGTTGCAGGGATCGGTTATATAACTGTTTGGAAATATGACTTCTGCTGCATAGTTCAAAGTGAAATATTTGTTCAGTTTAAAGCAGATGATGTGGGATTTGCATTTTCATTTTTGTTTCCGTCTCCATCATTTTATTGAATAATTTCAGCACAGATATCATAAAGTTATCATTGCATTTTGAAGTAGTCTTTATGTATGTTTATGGTTATTTTGATTAGAAAAATTAATTTTATAGTGTTCTTTTTATCATAAAATTTTTCATAGTATTTGATCAAAACCTATAAAATAAATCATTTCCGTCACCTGACAATTAACTAATGTGGCAAATAGATCCAAGCAGTCTCAGAGAAATATGTTAGCAAGGTTATAAGGTCTAAAGGGGTAGCTTTTTCAAAATGCAGAGCTGCTTAATCAACAATGTTACAAATGAAATGATTGGTTGCCTTGAGGTTGAGAGCTAATTGAATGAACAGACAGCGTGTTTTTCCTTACAGCAACCTATAAGACTAATGGATAAGCTAATTCTTTCTCCCCTAAAGTAATTGCACAGTCATCCTTAATTTAAAATCACTTGCATTTACTCAGTTGTTTTCAAACAGGGCAAAGGTCCTGAACAGTTGTACTGGAGAGATTTAAATTGTCAATATGATGTAGAGTGTAGGAGCTTTCAGGGTAAGTAATTAAAATTTAATTTTAATTGTGCATCTTTTTTTTTTTGATGTTATGTTGAATAATACACTATCTACTATGATTAGCAAGAAAGCTAATATTACTACAAATTGACCTTATAAGACCCTAATTATGATCTTATTAGTTCCTCTGGTTGATTCAATTGCTTTTCTGTTTCTGCATCATGTAGGAAATTCTGAATAAAATATTAAAGAAAAAATCTGTGATTCTCATCAATCAAACTCTGCCTAGATTAGCGAATTGTATTTACTGTCTTTTAAATATTGCTAAGACTCATACACCAATGAATGATGTTAGAAACGTTGCACAGAAATGTGTGACAGTAAAAGTCAGCACCCTAATGCCTAGATGAGAAAACCAAGCCCATACATCCATTACTGTCTTCATGCACAAGAGTAAATGATTACAAGTTAAGTATTACTCTGTATGTTTTTAGTGTTTCATATTATAGACAATGTACAGAGCAAGATCTTTTGAATTTTATTAAACAAAACTTCATTCTTTGAACTGTTTAATTTATTCATCATCTTAAATTTAGCTAACTTAAAATGTAGCATGTTTACTTTATGTTATATTAACATCTATGCTATCTAAAGTATTGCCACCTAAAAACCTTGAGTATCTTAATTTCTAGGGTCTTAAAATCCAATTATATTATAATATTGTATGGTGACAGATGGTAACTATGCTTACCACAGTGAGCAGACCTTAATGTGTAGAATTGTCAAATCACTGTGTTGTACACCTGAAACTGAAATAACATGGTATGTCAGCTATACTTCAATTAAAAAAAAAATTCAATTATATTATCAGTACAGGTGGAAATGGTCTGATGACAGAAAATTATATTTGCTGCAGATACTTTTATCAAAACAAATTTTTAAAATACAGGAGAATACAAAGGCCTTCCCTTAAAACCTTCACAGAATTGGGAAGTATAAAAAAAAAAAAAATTCTTGGAAATAGTAGGAATTTGAAAAGTTTATTTTATTTTTCTTTCTTTGTTCAGTAGCCTGGAAAAGCCTTGATTTTTCCATAACTTAAAAAAAAAAATCTATGAAGAATTTTGAACATATACAAAAGCAGAGTAATGAACTTCTATGTAGCCTACCCCAAGGATTAGTAATTAACATATGGGTCCATTCTTGCCTCACACATCGCCCTCAGTCATCCTAGTTCCCATGTTATTTTGAAGTAAATTCTAGACATCATATAATTTCATCTGTAGATATTTAAGCATGCATTGCTAACAAACTTTTTTCTTTAAAATGCAGGTGACCCTTGAACAACATGGGTTTGAACTACAAGGGTCCAGTTATACGTGGATTTTTAAAAATAAAAACAGTACACTACTGTATTTTCCTTATGATTTTCTTAGTAACATTTTCTGTTCTCCAGCTTACTTATTGTAAGAATATAGTGTATAATACATATAACATTACAAAATATGTGTTAAGCTAATATTTATGTTATTGGTAAGGTTTCTGGTCAACAGTCAGCTATTATACACCTGTTTTGGGGGAGTCAAAAGTTATATGTGGATTTTCAACCATGTGGCGGGTGGGCACCCTTAGCCCCCAAGTTGTTCAAGGGTCAACTGTAGTACAATAGCATGATCACATTTTTAAAAATAAGCATCCTTAGGGTGCCTGGGTGGCTCACTCGTTAAGCGTCTGCCTTCTGCTCGGGTCATGATCCCGGGGTCCTAGGATCGAGCCCCGCATTGGGCTCCCTGCTCAGCGGGAAGCCTGCTTCTCCCTCTCCCACTCCCCCTGCTTGTGTTCCTGCTCTCGCTATCTCTCTCTCTGTCAAATAAATAAATAAAATCTTTTTAAAAAAATAAGCATCCTTAGTTATCACCAAATAAATAGTAAATGTATAACTATCCTATAGTCGCCTAAATGTCATTTCTTTTTACATTTGTTTAAATCAGAATCTAAATAAAGTTCACACATGGCAATTCACTGATTTTTTTTTTTAGATTTCTTTTTATTTTATTATGTTATGTTAGTCACCATACAGTACTTCATTAGTTTTTGATGTAGTGTCCCACGATTCATTATTTGCTTATAACACCCAGGGCTCATTGCAACATGTGCCCTCCTTAATACCCATCACCAGGCTAACTCAGCCCCCCATCGCCCTCCCCTCTGAAACCCTCAGATTGTTTCCCAGAGTCCATAGTCTCTCATGGTTCATCTCCCCCTCTGATTCCCCCCCTTCAGTTTTCCCTTCCTTCCCCTAATGTCCTCCATGCTATTCCTATGTTCCACATATGAGTAAAACCATATGATAATTGTCTTTCTCTGCTTGACTTATTTCACTTAGCATAATACCCTCCAGTTCCATCCATGTCAATGCAAATGGTAGGTGTTCATCCTTTCTTATGGCTGAGTAATATTCCTTTGTATATATGAACCACACCTTCTTTATCCATTTGTCTGTTGAAGGGCATCTCGTCTCCTTCCACAGTTTGGCTATTGTGGACATTGCTTAATCTAAAATTCTCCTATCTATCTCTTTTTTCCCTTACACTTTGTTTGTTGAAAAATCTCTGGATTTTTGTCTTGTAGGATTTCCATCTGGACTTTCTGACTATAATATTGTGGTGTGACTTTACATGTTTTTCTGCCTTCCATCTTGTAAGTTTGTGTTCGAGTCTAAAGAACTGCTCAGATTCAGGTTCTAGTTTTTGGCCAGGAACTTCCAAGTTAGCTTTGTGTTCCTCTATCAGGAGACACTTAGCATGTGGTTGTTTCTCCTTTTTTGCAGCCATTATTAGTGTTCAATGTTGTATATATTTGTATATTTTGTTTTGAAATGTAAAAACATAGAGCTAATTCTGAAAAACCGTGGGCACACTGAAGATACTTATGGAAAAACAACCCAAAATGAAGTATGAATATCACTTCTGGGTTATTTGGCTGGCAAAATCACCAAAGCAGGTTTTGTTTTGTTTTTTTCTCCTATGTGAACTGCAGTTTCTAGAACTTGAAATTATATGGAGTAAAAATTAAATGTCTCAGATTTCTTAGAGAATGCACGCACACCCAATCCCTTCCTCTGTTCCCTTTTCTCTGTTTTTTGTTCCTTTGTTCTCTTACTCTAGCTCTTCAGGGGACACTTAACCAAGTTACTCAAGTTGCCGTCTCATATACCAGCTTTATTGTTATCCTGATTATTGTAACAAGTGCTTCCTTATGAATATTAACTTGGTTATAATAGTGATGTTTCTAGGAATCAAAAAGAGGGGACATAGCCTGAAACGTAATATTTGCCCTACTTCTAGTGACCTGAGAAAACCCGCTCATACGCTAAAATGCCAACTTTTTTTAGATTTATTTATTTTAGATAGAAAGAGTCAGGAGTGGGAGGAGGGGCAGAAGGAGAAAGAGAGGAGAAGCAGACTCCCTGCTGAGCAGCAAGCCCCGTGTACGTGGGATTCCATTTTAGGACCCTGACATCATGACTTGAGCTGAAACCAAGAGTTGGACATTCAACCGACTGAGCCACCCGGGTGCCCCAATGCCAACTTTTTTAAAGTTATATTATGGGATCAAATAGACAGAATATGTTGTGATAATTTTCTCAGGTAGGAACTTACGCATTAAAATATAAGATAGTATCTGCTTATTGGAAGATGGGAACTGGACCTCAAGAGCTAGTCAGAAACCTGATTCCTCGAGCTAAAACATGGGAGGCCAGACCTAGAGCAAGGCTAACTTATTGGTGGAAAGTTAGGCATTATATTGGAACTGCTTGAAGCTGTCACCAAGAATAACATTAAATAACACCTGAAAAGGCATCCTTCAGGTGGGATTTGTATGATTTTATCTTAAGAGATTAGGTGAAAGTGGAGTGCCATTTTTAAAAATGTATAAGACCTGAAATAAATAAATACGTATTTGTCAGGAAGTACTGAACAAGCAAAAAATGAAATACAACTTAAATTGGGAAAGTATCCATGATGATTTCATAAAATGGGTATTGCATATCAAATCAGCATATTTCATTTAGAGTATGAGTTTACACTGCAAATAGGCAAATACATACAAATAAAAGCCCTGATCAGTTGATACTTATAAATGTATATATGTACACAATATGAAAATAAAATAATGAATGGGGTGCCTGTGTGGCTCAGTCGGCTAAACTTCTGCCTTGGGCTCAGGTCATGATCTTAGGGTCCTGGGATTGAACCCTGCATCAAGCTCAGCAGGGAGTCTGCTTCTCCTTCTCCCTCTGCCCCTCTTCCCACTCCTGACTTGAGTGTACTCTCTCTCTCTCTCAAATAAATGAATAAAAATCTTTAAAAAAAAAAAAAAGAAAAGAATGAAAAAGAACTTCTTTTGGATGCTTCATTTATGCCACTTCCCATTATTTGATGCTAAAATGTGTTTAAATAAAAAAGAACTCTTCCATTACCTAAGATTTTGAAAGGCATAAAAATAGAAGGAAATCTTTATTACAAATAAAGAAATCATATTTTTATGTGATTATATAGTTTTATATTATCACTTGTCCTTCACTGTAACTATATCTGTACTTTATGATTTGAGTCAAGATGATTTGCTTGAAGGTTGTCTAGTAATTGACCAAAAGTGCAAAATTTCTTAATGCTGAGTCATTCTTAAATTTCCTTGGTCACCCCGTTATAACTAGTTTTCTGGGATTCAGAGAACATGAGTAACTATACAGGCAAATCTCATTTTATTGTACTTCACTTCATTGTGCTTTGCAGATATTACATTTTTTTTGCAAAATGAGGTTTGTGGCAACTCTGGGTGGGGCAAGTGTTTCAGTGCCATTTTTCCAGCAGCACTCGCTCACTTTGTGTCTGTCACAACTTGGTAATTCTGCAACATTTCAAACTTTTGAATTATTATTTTATTTACTATGGTGACCTGTGATCAGTAGTCTTTGATATAACTATTGTGATTGTTTGAACCACCCCCACTTAAGATGGCAAATTGATAAATGTGTGTTCTAATTGCTCCCCAGACCAGCCATTCCCCCATCTTTCTCCCTTTCCTCTGACTTCCCTATTCCCTGAGACACAACAATATTGAAATTAGGCCAACTAATAACCAACCACGGCCTGTAAGTATCCAAGTGAAAGGAAGAGTCTCACATCTCTCACTTTAAATCAAAAGCTAGAAATAATTAAGCTTAGTTTGGAAGGCTTGTCGGAAGCAGAAATAGGCTGAAAGCTAAGCCCCGTGCACCAGTTAGCCAAGCTGTGAATGCAAAGGAAAAGTTCTTGAAGGAAATTAAAACTGTCACTCCAGTGAACACAGGGATGATAAGAAAGTGAAAAGGCCTTCACGCTGATAGGAAGAAACTTTGAATAGTCTGGATAGAAGATCAAACTAGCCACATTTCCTTGAGTCAAAGCCAAATCCAGAGCAAGGCTGTAACTCTCTTCAATTCTGTGGAAGCC
>NW_027908051.1:0-1460 GCF_054177405.1 Leptonychotes weddellii
CTGCTTCTCCCTCTCCCACTCCCCCTGCTTGTGTTCCCCCTCTCGCTGTCTCTCTCTCTGTCAAATGAATAAATAAAATCTTTGAAAAAATAAATACAAATAAAAAGAATAAATTTACACACACACACACAAAAAGATGCTATGCAAAGCAAAATTAGTTGACTGGTATGTTTTATATTCCCTGGAAAATAGAGAGTTATGTAGAAAGTTTAGAACAAAACTTTTTGTTTAGAATGAAAGCCTGACAGACTGAAAGGATCTTTCATTACTTGTCCCCACAGATTATTAAATTTTGATCACAACATCCTATTTACCAGATTTTCTTCTCAGCCGATATGGAGCAGAACCGTCTTTCGAACCACACAAAGCTTTCGTTTCTCCCTCAGGACTGTAACAGAACCCGGGATAATCTGAAAAGATAACCACACACATCAATAAGAAGGAGGTGTTCAGTGACTTCTGAGATCGGTACGACTTGTTTTGGGTATCTATGGATTTATTCATTTTCATCAGACATGGTATAATCTCTCCTTTCCGTAACTGGTGTTGAATATGTATCACAGGACTTTTTGTTTACATTGGGACTTGCAGGAGTTTGTCAGCAAGGTAGGCTGCCTTTCTAGTACATGTGTGTGCTCTCGGGTTCTCCATTACACACACACACACACACACACACACACACACACGCTCTCCTTTTTTGCTCACTAGCAGAAAGAGCCATAACCATTGTCTTCACCCTTTGTAGGAAGTTAGTTAAAATGTGTAAGGTGTGATTAAACTCCTCCTGCCGCTCAGGATCATCTGCAACTTGATGACCCACAGAGGTCAGAAAATTCTATTAAAATAAACGTCACTGCTGAACTTGCCAACAAGGCCCCTGACAGGCTGTGGTGATGGACCACAACAGAGGCTCTGTCAGGGAGGGCGAAGCCATCTGGAGAATTCACCTGAAGTACAGTTTTTGCGAGGCGCCTATGCCTGGCTCGGTGGTGGAGGATGTCAAGCTATTCCCGCTCTATGGAAGCTGTCCTCTAGGGCCGCGACTCTTAGTATTTTTCTAGACATTGTTCTTTTGAATATTTGATAAGTGCTTTAGGTTCTCCTACCAGAAAAGGGATTTTCATTTATTTTTTTTTAAAGATTTTATTTATTTGAGATAGAGAGCGAGAGTGAGTGAGATAGAGAGAGATAGAGCAATGAGTGGGGGGGAGGGACAGAGGGAGAGGAAGAACCAGGCTCCCCACTGAGCAAGGGGCCCAATGTGGGACTCGATCCCAGGACCCCGGGATCATGACCTGAGCTGAAGGCAGACACTTAACCAACTGAGCCACCCAGGTGTCCCCAGGATTTTCATTTAATTTCGCAGTTTATGTCTTTTTACCTATCTAAGGGGTACACGGACATCATATAAAGAAAATTGGGTCTAGGGGCACCTGGTTGTCTCGGTTAAGCATCAGACT
>NW_027908052.1:0-234 GCF_054177405.1 Leptonychotes weddellii
CATACTTCCTTTCTTGAAAGGCTCTTTATTTAGGAAAACACCCGAAAAGTCCTCGTAGGGTCTAAATGCTGAAGCTTCTGAAGGGTGGCTTGATAGATGTCTGTGGGCAAGAGTATGCTGAACCATTCTACAAAGTCGTGGGGACTTTGGAGGGTCCAGGGACGGAACCTGAGCCGAGAAAAGGAGGGGGCCAAGAAGAAGGAAGTTTGTGGGGGGAAGCGCATAGAAGAAGAG
>NW_027908053.1:0-234 GCF_054177405.1 Leptonychotes weddellii
GGGACCGAATTCATCGCTATCTACTTTGCTTGACAACCAGGAATTTCTACCTGCAGGTTATTTAATATATATAGCAGCTTCTGTTTTGAATAACATGAACCCTGAATTAACTTTGCAAGCTGACAAAACCAGACTCCGGGAATACCTTGTCAACCAGACTTTCGTTCTTCCCAATAGCACTTTGGTGGAAATCAGCCAGGTAGTCATGAGTGTTACTAAATTAACCCAGACGAC
>NW_027908054.1:0-234 GCF_054177405.1 Leptonychotes weddellii
GTACCCTAACCCTGTATATCCTACCCACGGACAGCGAACAAAGTCAACACATATCTGCACACTTTGAAATGTGAACAGAAACCTGCAAACTCAGGTTCTCACAGGAGCTGAATGTTAAGGACCAGGTGACAAAAAGGTGACGCACATAGCAAGTAACCAAAAGAAGATATCATATGTCTGTGAGCTGGCCACCTTCTCTACCTGTCGGAAAGAAGCCATGCCTGACGGGAGGGA
>NW_027908055.1:0-234 GCF_054177405.1 Leptonychotes weddellii
CCTAAAAGAAGAGACATGAGTAGTAGAAGAAACGTATATTCTATATCCACTTGGCAGATGTTATATTTATTCAAAAAGTAACTCAATCATGAC
The DNA here is from genome assembly GCF_054177405.1 of Leptonychotes weddellii. NCBI lineage: Eukaryota > Metazoa > Chordata > Mammalia > Carnivora > Phocidae > Leptonychotes > Leptonychotes weddellii. Next base: position 94 of record NW_027908055.1, read on the forward strand.
CACTGATTATTTTTTAAAAGTGTTCAGGTAAAAAAAACAAAACCAAAAACAAAAATAAAAAAATAAAAGTGTTCAGGTAGTTGAGGACCGAGGATATGTGCCCCTGCGTCTAGAGTGTATTCTGTTAAATAGTTAAGACAC
>NW_027908056.1:0-234 GCF_054177405.1 Leptonychotes weddellii
CACTCATGTATCTGTTGTTTGAGTGTTTTGTGTCAATTAGGTCAAGTTGGTTGACTGTGCTACTGAAGTCTTCTATAGCCTTACTAATTTCTATCTACTATTTCTATCAATTATGTTTCTCTATGTCATGGACGTCACTACTTTTTGAACACTTGAAACGCAGTTATAATAACTGTACTTAATGATATGAGGAATTCTTAATCTCAGGAAACAAACTGAGGGTTGCTGGAGTGG
>NW_027908057.1:0-234 GCF_054177405.1 Leptonychotes weddellii
CGTCATTCCTAGGAGTATCACTGTGGTTTCCAAAATTACACTCAGTGTCATCTAGCATCCTGTCCATCCCACGTGTCAAGTCTTTGATCATTTGTGTTCTTTTAAGAAAGGAACCTAGGGGGCGCCTGGGTGGCTCAGTTGGTTAAGTGACTGCCTTCGGCTCAGGTCATGATCCTGGAGTCCCTGGATGGAGTCCCCCATCGGGCTCCCTGCTCGGCGGGGGGTCTGCTTCTC
>NW_027908058.1:0-234 GCF_054177405.1 Leptonychotes weddellii
TACTACCCTATTAAAAATACTTTCAATATTCTCCATTCTTATAAAGTTCAGACAACTTAACATATAATTCACTGTCATAGACTTTCTGAAACTGCAGGCCATTCTTTTTTTGTGTGTACATGTGTTCCACTGGACAAATAAAAAGATAACTAGGTAGTTAGAAGACATTACAGAATGAATATAGGAAAGAGTTAAATCTATAAAATGACTCTACATCCAGCCCAATTGGAGAAA
>NW_027908059.1:0-234 GCF_054177405.1 Leptonychotes weddellii
AGCAGACTTCTGTAAGAAGCTGGTTATAGTTACGGACACACACACACACACACACACACACACACGGTGTTATAATGTTGCTATACACGTACAGCAGAATTTTAAAACCAACTTCAGGGGCCTCCTTAGACTCCACTTAAGAACTTCTGAGCCAAGAACACCAGTCCAGCTGGAGTGTCTCAGACATTTAGTACCAACTGGCAATGAATTTGCTCTGTCTGGTTATCCTCCACC
>NW_027908060.1:0-234 GCF_054177405.1 Leptonychotes weddellii
GTGGGGAGGGCAGAGGGAGAGGAGAAACACACTCCCCTGTCAGTGGGGAGACTGACAGAGGGGGGCGGGGCTAGATCCCAGGACCCTGAGATCATGACCTGAGCCAAAGGCAGCTGCTTCACCAACTGAGCCACCCAGGCACTTTTCTTTTACCCATTTTTAAATTGGATTGTTTGTCTTCTTATTATTGTCTTTTGAGAGTTCTGTCAGTGTTCTATTAGGAGACCTTCATTA
>NW_027908061.1:0-234 GCF_054177405.1 Leptonychotes weddellii
CGATTTCCCCCGCTTCATTCTTCCCCTCCCGCTACCTTCTTCTTTTTTTTTTTCTTAACATATATTGCATTATTTGTTTCAGAGGTACAGATCTGAGATTCAACAGTCTTGCACAATTCACAGCGCTTACCAGAGCACATACCCTCCCCAGTGTCTATCACCCAGTCACCCCATCCCTCCCACCCCACCCCCCACTCCAACAACACTCAGTTTGTTTCCTGCGATTAAGAATTC
>NW_027908062.1:0-1460 GCF_054177405.1 Leptonychotes weddellii
GGCACTCTTCTGTGAACCTTTTCTAACATCTGGTTCCAAACAAACACTGAGAAATAGAAATTCAGTTTTAGAGGGCCATAAAACAGAGATATTCAGAATTTTTCATTTTACAGTGAAAACCCCAGTTCAATGTCAATTCATCAGTTTAAATATCAAATATACATTCCATTATATTCAAAAAATAAAGTTATGGGCCCCTGGGTGGCTCAGTTGGTTAAGTAACTGTCTGGCTCAGGTCATGATCCCAGGGTCCTGGGATTGAGTCCCACATCTGGAGCCTGCTTCTCCCTCTCCCTCTGCTTGTCACTCCCCCTGCTTGTGCTCACTCTCTCTGTCAAAATAAATAAATTTTTAAAAATCTTAAAAAAAAAAAAGTTATACATAGAAAAAGACCAAAATATAAAAAAGATGAGAAAGAACATTATCTTTGAAGGGATGGAAGAGTCTGCCATAGGAAATGCACATTAATATTATATCTGATAAATATTAATCAACTCAAGAATCTCCCCACACCCGGGCACCTGGGTGGCTCAGTTGGTTAAGCGACTGCCTTCGGCTCAGGTCATGATCCTGGAGTCCCGGGATCGAGTCCCGCATCGGGCTCCCTGCTCAGCGGGGGTCTGCTTCTCCCTCTGACCCTCTTCCCTCTCGTGCTCTCTGTCTCTCATTCTCTCTAATAAATAAATAAAATCTTTAAAAAAAAAAAAAAAAAGAATCTCCCCACACCCCAAGCAGAAATAGTTATTCAGCAAAGGTAAATGTATGAATTTTTCAGGGTCTCATCTCAAGCTAAATGGAAACCTACAACTTTCATGGAACACAAATTAAGAGAGAGTGACCTGGAACCCTGTCCAACCAGAAAGGTTAAAGCAGAAACAAGTTTACTTCCTACCTACCTTAAATAAATAAATAAATAAATAAATAAATAAATAAATAAATAAATAAGCAAGCATTAGCTAGGGAGCCAGAAAAACACTAATTGCTGAAAAAAGGGAGTAGTTTCCAACAGCTCTAATAAAGAGCACTTTGTAAGGCCTCTGTCAACCTTTTTAAAAGAAAAAGGTAAGCGATTCAGCCAGGAAAAGAGAGTGTTTTGGGGGAAGAGCAGAAAAACTGCAATTCAGGACAAGCAAACTATGGCCAACCACAGGCAAGTCCTGGCAACAAAGTGGGAAAGGTCCTTCTACAGAGGTAAGGAGAAAGTTTGGAGGGATTTGTTTTGTTTTTTAAGATTTTATTTATTTATTTGAGAGTGAGAGAGAGAGAGAGAGTGCACACACAAGCCAGGGGGGAGGGGCAGGAGAGGGAGGAACTGCCTCCCCGCTGAGTGCAGAGCCCAACGCAGGGCTCAATCTCGAGACCCCAGATCATGACCTGAGCCAAAGTCAGTTAACTGACTGAGCCACCCAGGCACCCAGCTGGGAGGTATGTTTTGAACAAAAGTTCATTGGAGGAAAATG
>NW_027908063.1:0-234 GCF_054177405.1 Leptonychotes weddellii
AGAGGGTGGGGGCACCTTCAGGGAGCTGTAAATCCGTCTACCTTGAACAATTTCACAGCGATTGGGATGGCTTTAATAAAAAGATAATAAGCATTGGTGAGAATGTGAAGAAACTGGAACACTTGTACATTCATCGTGGAAATGCAACGTGGTTCAGGGACCTTGGACAAGTTCAGTGGCTCCTCAGATGTGGAACAGCGTTAACACGTGACCTGACAATTCCACTCCTACACA
>NW_027908064.1:0-234 GCF_054177405.1 Leptonychotes weddellii
CAGTGAGACATAAAATTAAGAATTATGGCATTAAATAGTATGCTCTTGCCCTGAAGGAACAAAGGATTTGAACATTTTCCCAATCCTTACTACTACTAACAGTTTTTTTTATTAATTTTAAAAAGTTAAAAAATGTTCTTCTTCAGAAAATATTTCAGAGTTGAAACAAATAATGCAATATATGTTAAGAAAAAAAAAAAGAAGAAGGTAGCGGGAGGGGAAGAATGAAGCAGG
>NW_027908065.1:0-234 GCF_054177405.1 Leptonychotes weddellii
GGTGAAATATTTTCTTTTCTCTATTATCTCTGTCATCTCCTTCTCATCTGGTTATATACACATGTATTCAGTGAGTTCATAACTTTCATTTATATCTTTAAAACAAGTAAGCAAATGGAATAAACTCTATCTCGGAATTCCAACAAGTGAAGTGTTTTGGTGTCTTCTGTTGTTTCTGCTTGTTCTTGCTTTCGCTGTCTGGCTCCTTGAGTCATGGATTTTCATAAATCTTAA
>NW_027908066.1:0-234 GCF_054177405.1 Leptonychotes weddellii
CTCACCACGTAACGTCACCTTATTTCCAGATTGCACTGGGTATGCTATTATGATCAGGAGTGGAGGAATGCATATTCGGAAATACTGTCTACAGTGTGGAAAAGATTGAATCCTATTTTGACCCCTCTTGAAGTCAGTCAAGTGCATGAGGAGTTATACTGAAGGGACAAATGTCAGGAATATATAAATCTACGTATTAATGCTGACTAAGCAAAGCTTTCAGCTGTGTCACCA
>NW_027908067.1:0-234 GCF_054177405.1 Leptonychotes weddellii
CATACTTCCTTTCTTGAAAGGCTCTTTATTTAGGTAAACACCCGAAAAGTCCTCGTAGGGTCTAAATGCTGAAGCTTCTGAAGGGTGGCTTGATAGATGTCTGTGGGCAAGAGTATGCTGAACCATTCTACAAAGTCGTGGGGACTTTGGAGGGTCCAGGGACGGAACCTGAGCCGAGAAAAGGAGGGGGCCAAGAAGAGGGAAGTTTGTGGGGGGAAGTGCATAGAAGAAGAG
>NW_027908068.1:0-234 GCF_054177405.1 Leptonychotes weddellii
CCCTGAAAAACAAACTGAGGGTTCTAGAGGGGAGGTGGGTGGGAGGATGGGTTAGCCTGCTGATGGGTATTAAAGAGGGCACATTCTGCATGGAGCACTGGGTGTTATACACAAACAATGAATCATGGAACACTACATCAAAAACTAATGATGTAAGTATGGTGATTAACATTTAAAAAGAAAAAAAAAGCCTATGTGAAAACCTGATCTTGAAACAGGTATCTGAAGTCAGGG
>NW_027908069.1:0-234 GCF_054177405.1 Leptonychotes weddellii
GTTCTCCTCACCTCCTCCTGGACCCTTTGTCCAGTGGGGACAGTGCTGCCCTCTCCTTGCACAGCTGGTGTGTGCTTGCCCTCCACTGTAATATTAATCACTCTTGATATTCACTTATATGCAAACTGTAAGTAGCCCATTAAAAAATAAAATAGTAAACAAAATTCGTAAATGAGAGGGTAGCAGCTTGAATGCCGGGGTAGGTAACTGGTGGGGGTGGAGCAGGCATGGACA
>NW_027908070.1:0-234 GCF_054177405.1 Leptonychotes weddellii
CCCTCGGGCTGGCAACTCTCCCTGCCCATGAGCCCGTGAGGCTCTCCCAGATGCCTGCCCTGCCCACCCAGAGCCAGCTCCCCTTCCCCTGTCCCACCCCTGCTCGGGCGAGTGCAGAGCCTGGAGGTCCCTCACCTGTCCTGCTGCCTGCAGCCCTGGGCCAGCGGCTAGCCAGGATGTCCCTCTGGTCCCTGCCTGCGGCCCTGGGGCCAGCGGCTAGCCAGGATGTCCCTC
>NW_027908071.1:0-234 GCF_054177405.1 Leptonychotes weddellii
CCCAGGCCAGGAGGATGGCAGCTGCCCAGCCCGCAGCTTACGATCATGTTTTCCAGGGCGTGCTTGGCCAGCCAACAGTTCAGAAACACAGGGATGAACAGGTTCCTCAGGGGCGCCCAGAATATCTGTGGAGGAGACGAGTCAGGGGGCTGGCACTGGGGGTGCCCCTTTCCTCACCTGGCTGCTCACCCACCGTGACAATGAAGGGCAGTGTGTTGATCATCTCCAGGACGA
>NW_027908072.1:0-234 GCF_054177405.1 Leptonychotes weddellii
CAAAAGTCTGAGAATTTGTTGGCCAAAAAAAGTCAGCGTGATTCAAAGCCCCATCTATTTGTGTTTTTTTTTTTAAGATTTTATTTATTTTTTGACAGAGAGAGAGCAAGAGAGGGAACACAAGCAGGGGGAGTGGGAGAGGGAGAAGCAGGCTTCCCGCGGAGCAGGGAGCCCGATGCGGGGCTCGATCCCAGGACCCTGGGATCATGACCTGAGCCAAAGGCAGACGCTTAA
>NW_027908073.1:0-234 GCF_054177405.1 Leptonychotes weddellii
CTTTAATTTGCAATTTCCCTGATGCCCAATGACAGCAAATCTCTTTTCACCCCTTTGCCATCCATAAGCCTCTATGTCTGTCTTTGTCTCGTTTTCTGATTAGATCGCATGATTTCCTTCACTGTTGAGCTTGGAGAATTTTTTTTTAACATCTTATTTTTCTGAGAGAGATAGAACGCAAGCAGGGGGAGAAGCAGAAGGAGAGGGAGAGAGAGAATCTCAAGCAGACTCCCC
>NW_027908074.1:0-234 GCF_054177405.1 Leptonychotes weddellii
ATAACTTAGCATTATTAAGTTTATTTAGACCAGAGTAAGTATCAGTTGGCTGGAAGCTTAAACACCAGATATATCAAACAATGGAATTGTTTTCACTTACAAACAGTCCTTAAAAAAAATGTCATTGTTTAACTGAAAATGTCAATAATGCTTTAAAATAACCTGTTAATGGTAATCACAAGATATGGGAGGCCCCAGGCGAAGTCACTGACAATCAACCACGGACTAGTGAAT
>NW_027908075.1:0-234 GCF_054177405.1 Leptonychotes weddellii
ACCAAGAATTCTACATATAGCAAACTGTTATGTATCAACACTCCAAATCAACACTCCAAAATAAACAAAAGCTGAGGTAACTGATTACTGCTAGAACTGTCCACCAAAAAAATGCTAGATTTCAAAATGAAAGAATGACAGAATACAATTCAAAGCATATAAAAATAAAAACTTTCCTAATAAGTACAGAAACCAGTATTGTAACATTTATTAGAACTCCTTTGAATATTCTAT
>NW_027908076.1:0-234 GCF_054177405.1 Leptonychotes weddellii
CACAAGCGCCGACTCTGGGCGGGCAGGCAGCCCTTGCTCTCACACAGGGGCCTTGGCAAGGCCACCACACATCTCCGAGTCACGAGTCACGGGGCCCCACTCAGGGCCACCTCCTGTGGAGGACGGACGGCCACTGACTCTCCTCCAGTGTGGGAGTCCCCATCTATCTGGGTCAACAGGCCAGGCTGTCCAGGTTCACGGCCCTTGCTGGAGCAGGTCTGTTCACACAGGACC
>NW_027908077.1:0-234 GCF_054177405.1 Leptonychotes weddellii
CCCTCTGTATGTTTCTACTTCTGTTTCTTTCTTTCTTTTTTAAAGATTTTATTTATTCATTTGAGACACAGAGATACAGAGAGAGAGAGAGCATGAGCAGGGAGAGAGGCAGAGGGAGAGGGAGAAGCAGGCTCCCCGTTGAGCAGGGAGCCCGATGCGGGGCTCGATCCCAGGACGCTGGGATCATGACCTGAGCCGAAGGCAGACGCTTAACCATCTGAGCCACCCAGGCGC
>NW_027908078.1:0-234 GCF_054177405.1 Leptonychotes weddellii
TCCCTATTTGGCTGATCACTTCTAAAATTGAATACATCAATCTCAGTCACGTTTCCTCAATCTTAGTCTCCACCATCACCAGCACCACCAGTCGACATAGCCTACCTCCTCTTCTCTAAGACACTCACCTCTCTCTGAGGCCCTCATGGTTTCAGGGGAATCACTTTCCACCATCTCTCCTCCCACCACAACAGCTCTTCTCAAACCACCACCACCATTAGTGTGTTAGATCAA
>NW_027908079.1:0-234 GCF_054177405.1 Leptonychotes weddellii
GGAGCACTGGGTGTTATGCACAAACAATGAATCAAGGAACACTTCATCTAAAACTAATGATGTAATGTATGGGGATTAACATAAGAATAAAAAAAAAAAAAAGAACTCTCAAATCTAATCCCTGAGGTCCTTCTCTAGTGGCAGGTGATACGTGCTAGCTGATTCATACAGCTATCATTGTATAGTTACTTTCCTCCCTGATCAAGCCCAGCGTGTTCTGGAGTTTCATCCTAC
>NW_027908080.1:0-234 GCF_054177405.1 Leptonychotes weddellii
TCACTATCTCTCTCTGTCAAATAAATAAAATCTTAAAAAAAAAAAAAAAGACATAAAAAAATAAAAACACTTAAATCTGGAGTGACTAATCAAAAAAGTTATTTTTCTTATGACTATGATGTGAATGTCTCATCTATCAACACTAGCTCACTGTATACTTACCATGTGCCCAGAAACATGTCAAGTGATGCTGAGGTTCTAAGAGATAAAGAAGGGACCCGGGTGGCCTTTCAA
>NW_027908081.1:0-234 GCF_054177405.1 Leptonychotes weddellii
CCTAAAAGAAGAGACATGAGTAGTAGAAGAAATGCATATTCTATATCCACTTGGCAGATGTTATATTTATTCAAAAAGTAACTCAATCATGACCACTGATTATTTTTTAAAAGTGTTCAGGTAAAAAAAACAAAACCAAAAACAAAAATAAAAAAATAAAAGTGTTCAGGTAGTTGAGGACCGAGGATATGTGCCCCTGAGTCTAGAGTGTATTCTGTTAAATAGTTAAGACAC
>NW_027908082.1:0-234 GCF_054177405.1 Leptonychotes weddellii
CAGTGAGACATAAAATTAAGAATTATGGCATTAAATAGTATGCTCTTGCCCTGAAGGAACAAAGGATTTGAACATTTTCCCAATCCTTACTACTACTAACAGTTTTTTTTATTAATTTTAAAAAGTTAAAAAATGTTCTTCTTCAGAAAATATTTCAGAGTTGAAACAAATAATGCAATATATGTTAAGAAAAAAAAAAGAAGAAGAAGGTAGCGGGAGGGGAAGAATGAAGCA
>NW_027908083.1:0-1460 GCF_054177405.1 Leptonychotes weddellii
TCCTGGAAAGGCAGATGTAAGGGCTTGTCAGTTGGACGAGTTGGCAGCAGAATGCAAACCAGAGCTTCAAGCAGTGTGGTTCCACTGGCATTCCCATCTTTATGGGTGGCTTTCCATCCCTTGAACCAAGACATGTTAGCACTTGGCTCCTCATGTTGTCACCATTCCAACCAGAAATTGGCACAAATGCTACTGTGTTGGGATTGTAGCCAATTTTCTTAATGTAGGTGCTGACTTCCTTGACGATTTCCTCGTATCTCTTCTGGCTGTAGGGTGGCTCAGTGGAATCCATCTTGTTAACACCAACAATTAGTTGTTTTATACCCAGTGTGTAAGCCAGAAGGGCATGCTCATGGGTCTGTCCATTCTTGGAGATACCGACTTCAAATTCACCAACACCAGCAGCAACAATCAGGACAGCACAGTCAGCCTGAGATGTGCCTGTAATCATGTTTTTGATAAAGTGTCTGTGTCCTGGGGCATCAATGATGGTCACGTAATACTTGCTGGTCTCGAATTTCCACAGGGAGATATGAATGGTGATACCACGTTCACATTCAGCTTTCAGTTTATCCAAGAACCAGGCATACTTGAAGGAGCCCTTTCCCATCTCAGAATGCTCCTTCTCAAAATTTTCAATAGTTTTGTCGATCCCACCACATTTGTAGATCAGATGACCAGTAGTGGTAGACTTGCCTGAATCTACATGTCCAATGACGATGATGTTGATGTGAGTTTTTTCCTTTCCCATTTTGGTTTAGGTTGAATGGTGGTTTTCACACCTGTGTTTTGGCAGCAAACCCGTTGTGAAAAAGCTCTCCTCAAGGATTTTGTTCTCCTCAAGGATTCTGATGGATTCCTATCTCACACTGAGGTCTTTCATCCATTTTGAATCTATTTTTGTGTGTGGTGTAAGAGAATGGTCCAGTTTCATTCTTCAACATGTGGCTATCCAATTTTCCCAAACCATTTGTTGAAGAGACTTTTTTCCATTGGACATTCCTTCCTGCTTTGTTAAAGATTAGTTGACCATAGAGTTGAGGGTCCATTTCTGGGCTCTCTATTCTGTTCCATTGATCTACGTGTCTGTTTTTGTGCCAGTACCATACTGTCTTGATGATCACAGCTTTGTAATAAAACTTGAAGTCCAGAATTGTGATGCCACCAGCTTTGCTTTTCTTTTTCAACATTCCTCTGGCTATGCGGGGTCTTTTCTGGTTCCATACAAATTTTAGGATTATTTGTTCCATTTCTTTGAAAAAAGTGGATGGTATTTTGATGGGGATTGCATTGAATGTGAAGATTGCTCTAGGTAGCATTGACATCTTCACAATATTTGTTCTTCCAATCCATGAGCATGGAACATTTTCCATTTCTTTGTGTCTTCCTCAATTTCTTTCATGAGTATTCTATAGTTTTCTGAGTACAGATCCTTTGCCTTTTTGGTTAGATTTATTCCT
>NW_027908084.1:0-234 GCF_054177405.1 Leptonychotes weddellii
ACCAAGAATTCTACATATAGCAAACTGTTATGTATCAACACTCCAAATCAACACTCCAAAATAAACAAAAGCTGAGGTAACTGATTACTGCTAGAACTGTCCACCAAAAAAATGCTAGATTTCAAAATGAAAGAATGACAGAATACAATTCAAAGCATATAAAAATAAAAACTTTCCTAATAAGTACAGAAACCAGTATCGTAACATTTATTAGAACTCCTTTGAATATTCTAT
>NW_027908085.1:0-234 GCF_054177405.1 Leptonychotes weddellii
TCCCTATTTGGCTGATCACTTCTAAAATTGAATACATCAATCTCAGTCACGTTTCCTCAATCTTAGTCTCCACCATCACCAGCACCACCAGTCGACATAGCCTACCTCCTCTTCTCTAAGACACTCACCTCTCTCTGAGGCCCTCATGGTTTCAGGGGAATCACTTTCCACCATCTCTCCTCCCACCACAACAGCTCTTTTCAAACCACCACCACCATTAGTGTGTTAGATCAA
>NW_027908086.1:0-234 GCF_054177405.1 Leptonychotes weddellii
CACTATCCACAGAGACAAAAACCAATAAAACTCCCACATGATGTCCTGATGGACTTTTCCCTGAGATTGTAAGGAAGCAAACAGTGGTCTCTGCAGTTACATAAAACCAGCACATTGCAGGTACTTATAGAAAATACTGAATGAATCGAATCAATTCATCCGAGAGCTCCTAACCAGCCACCTGTACAGTGAATCTCTGGTTCATGATGGTTGTAGGAATGTCCCACAAAATGG
>NW_027908087.1:0-234 GCF_054177405.1 Leptonychotes weddellii
CATACTTCCTTTCTTGAAAGGCTCTTTATTTAGGTAAACACCCGAAAAGTCCTCGTAGGGTCTAAATGCTGAAGCTTCTGAAGGGTGGCTTGATAGATGTCTGTGGGCAAGAGTATGCTGAACCATTCTACAAAGTCGTGGGGACTTTGGAGGGTCCAGGGACGGAACCTGAGCCGAGAAAAGGAGGGGGCCAAGAAGAAGGAAGTTTGTGGGGGGAAGCGCATAGAAGAAGAG
>NW_027908088.1:0-234 GCF_054177405.1 Leptonychotes weddellii
CCCTCGGGCTGGCAACTCTCCCTGCCCATGAGCCCGTGAGGCTCTCCCAGATGCCTGCCCTGCCCACCCAGAGCCAGCTCCCCTTCCCCTGTCCCACCCCTGCTCGGGCGAGTGCAGAGCCTGGAGGTCCCTCACCTGTCCTGCTGCCTGCAGCCCTGGGCCAGCGGCTAGCCAGGATGTCCCTCTGGTCCCTGCCTGCAGCCCTGGGGCCAGCGGCTAGCCAGGATGTCCCTC
>NW_027908089.1:0-234 GCF_054177405.1 Leptonychotes weddellii
CATACTTCCTTTCTTGAAAGGCTCTTTATTTAGGAAAACACCCGAAAAGTCCTCGTAGGGTCTAAATGCTGAAGCTTCTGAAGGGTGGCTTGATAGATGTCTGTGGGCAAGAGTATGCTGAACCATTCTACAAAGTCGTGGGGACTTTGGAGGGTCCAGGGACGGAACCTGAGCCGAGAAAAGGAGGGGGCCAAGAAGAGGGAAGTTTGTGGGGGGAAGTGCATAGAAGAAGAG
>NW_027908090.1:0-234 GCF_054177405.1 Leptonychotes weddellii
CCCAGGCCAGGAGGATGGCAGCTGCCCAGCCCGCAGCTTACGATCATGTTTTCCAGGGCGTGCTTGGCCAGCCAACAGTTCAGAAACACAGGGATGAACAGGTTCCTCAGGGGCGCCCAGAATATCTGTGGAGGAGACGAGTCAGGGGGCTGGCACTGGGGGTGCCCCTTTCCTCACCTGGCTGCTCACCCACCGTGACGATGAAGGGCAGTGTGTTGATCATCTCCAGGATGA
>NW_027908091.1:0-234 GCF_054177405.1 Leptonychotes weddellii
GTTCTTTAAATAAAATGGGAGTCCCCAAAATAATGAGCTCATTTTCCCCAAGACATTATTGATTGTTGACATTGACAGGCACAACACAGTTGCTTGCATGTTTGTTGGGTAAGTCAGGGGATGAGTGGTATGTTCTTGCCAATTACTGGCCGTATATAAAGGCCCAAGGGAAGTAGAAGACCACACTTCACCTCACATCCGCTTGCAACCCACCTGAATTCTCTTCTCCTGACA
>NW_027908092.1:0-234 GCF_054177405.1 Leptonychotes weddellii
CTTTGTTGAGGCTTTTTATCATGAAAGGATGCTGTAGTTTGTCAAATATTTTTTCTGCATCTGTTGACATGATCATATGGTTCTTTTTTTTTTTAATTTTATTATGTTATGTTAGTCACTATACAATATATAATTGGTTTTTGATGTGGTGATCCACGATCCACTGTTTTCGTATAACACCCAGTGCTCCATGCAGTACGTGCCCTCCTTAATACCCATCACCAGGCTACCCAA
>NW_027908093.1:0-234 GCF_054177405.1 Leptonychotes weddellii
AAAATTATTAATAAGTTTAATAATTGCTATGTGTTTTTTTTTTACTGTCCTACCTTATTTTATTATAGTGATTCAGAATACAATAATTAAGTCTCTAGGTAGAACAAGGGTCCAGTATTATGAACGCATTTAAGACTCAAACAGACATGACTCAGGATAAAAAGATACACTTTTTCCAAGTCCATCTATTCCCTCAATAAAGTCACTATCAAATTTCAACAGAGATTTTCCTGA
>NW_027908094.1:0-1460 GCF_054177405.1 Leptonychotes weddellii
AATAAAATAGGGCACTTTTTCTTGGGTAAAAATAAAATATTGCTTTATATACACATTTGGCACAGGTTTAAAAAAAAAAAAATACTGTGTTACCGATTGAATCCTAATAACATTTAGGATTTACCCATGCTCGGGTAAATATCTTAAACTTTGCAACTAATAGGATTTACAATTTACCTTTTTCTCGATTTGTATTGAGTACTATCATCTTGCTTAGTTTTAAAATTAATCTCATGTTCTTTTTTAAAAGTACAGAATTAATAGCATTATGGCATGAATTCACAAGGCAGATTTGCCAGTGTTACATAGCAGGTAATTTGGGGGCCTCACTTTTATGATTGAGAAATTTGGTCAGGGTAAAACCTGTTCTGCACACGTGTGAATTTTATTTCAGCATTGTCACGTCCAGGAATGAGACTCTGTGTCAAGTTAGTTGGAAAATAGAGACCAGTGCTAGGGCTTGTCTAACACACCGACACGGCAAATATACAGGAAGAAACAGCTGATTTCAAAATAATAAAAATGTCCTGGCCCAGAGAAGACAAGTCAGCCATCGTGTTGCAGGGTTAGAGAGTAGCGTGGGTTCACCTGTGCATGGATCCTGACAAGGTAAATTTTGAGCCCCAACTTTAAGCCTGGGAACTCCAGGCAACAAAGTGCAGCAGTCTGGAGGGAGGAACTTTGGCCTAGCCACCGCAAAACACTCCAGATATTTCAGGAGGTTAGAAAGAAGTTGTGCATGACCCCTGTTTCTTCTAGGGAGAAATGTTTTATCATCAGACATGGTGGCTTAGTTACCTGCTACCTGCCTGTGAACTCAATAAATAGATCTGATTCCACATCAGTCCCCATGTCCTTCTCTGGGAGTTTCCAGTGGATCTGTAACTTGTGACTGTTCACGGTACTTGCATATGTGACCCTTCTCTTTTCCTAGGATTTTTTTTTATCTTGGTCCCTGGAGTTTAAATTTGATTTCTTTGAGGAAAATAGGCATAGCTACCCAAGTATGTATTAAATTGTTTTTTGGATGTGTGAGAGATCGGTGCCTATGGGATTGACTTCTCCTGGCTTCAGACACACTTTGTGACTTTCTGTAGTCAATCTAGTGGCTCTCTGGCCGTGGCTGCAGTGGAGGTGAAGCTCATAGTCCATGCTGTGGAACAGCATTGGATTTTAATGGTGTTCCATCTTGTCTGCACATGGCACAGAGATCAGCCTTCTTAGCATGTGATATCTCCACTATAGTGGGCAAAAAAAAAAAAAAAAAAGAAAAAGGGCAATTGATGGGAAAAGAAGCAAACAATTGGTTTTCATGCATATTCAACACTGTTTATACATCCTGCAGGACTAATAAAGTGAGCTTGGTTTGGAAAGCACCCTGGCGTGGAAGACAAGGGAAATGGAAGATGAGTCCTGGCTCCACCCCTAGTTTGGAATCCTAAAAAGATTTTCTAGGAGTT
>NW_027908095.1:0-234 GCF_054177405.1 Leptonychotes weddellii
CTGTCTTATTCCTGACCGTAGGGGAAAAGCTCTCAGTTTTTTCCCATTGAGGATGGTATTAGTTGTCAGTCTTTCATATATGGCCTCTATGATGTTGAGGTATGTTCCATCTATCCCTACTTTGTTGAGAGCTTTTATCAAAAATGGATGCTCTATTTTGTCAAACGCTTTTTCTGCATCTATTGAGAGGGATCATATGATTCTTATCCTTTCTTTTATTAATGTGGGATATCA
>NW_027908096.1:0-234 GCF_054177405.1 Leptonychotes weddellii
ATAACTTAGCATTATTAAGTTTATTTAGACCAGAGTAAGTATCAGTTGGCTGGAAGCTTAAACACCAGATATATCAAACAATGGAATTGTTTTCACTTACAAACAGTCCTTAAAAAAAATGTCATTGTTTAACTGAAAATGTCAATAATGCTTTAAAATAACCTGTTAATGGTAATCACAAGATATGGGAGGCCCCAGGTGAAGTCACTGACAATCAACCACGGACTAGTGAAT
>NW_027908097.1:0-234 GCF_054177405.1 Leptonychotes weddellii
ACTTTTTTATAAGATTTATTTATTATTTTAGAGAGGGGGGAGAGGCAAAGGGGAGAGAAAGAATCTTAAGCAGACACCCCACTGAGAGCAGAGCCAATTCAGGGCTTAATCTCCTGACTCTGAGATCATGACCTGAGCCCAAATCAAGAATTGTATGCGTAACTGACTGAGTGACCCAGGTTCTCCTTTCCTTACTTTTATCACAGAAATTAGATATATTTTAAATTTTCTATA
>NW_027908098.1:0-234 GCF_054177405.1 Leptonychotes weddellii
CTTATATTTATCATGTTATGGAGCTAGCAGTGTCGATGGCCTATTTTATTTATTTTTTTTTAATTTTTATTTTTTTATTATGTTAATCCCCATACATTACATCATTAGTTTTTGATGCAGTGTTCCACGATTCATTGTTTGTGCATAACACCCAGTGCTCCATGCAGAACGTGCCCTCCTCAATACCCACCACCAGGCCAACCCATCCTCCCACCCCCCTCCCCTCTAGAACCC
>NW_027908099.1:0-234 GCF_054177405.1 Leptonychotes weddellii
AGTTTAAGAGGCATCGTGTTGCTGAAATGGATCTAATTCTTCCTTTTTACTCATTCACCCTCCCTACCTCCTTCAACACCTCACTTACACACTCTACCACCTATGAAAATAAGACATGTAAACTGAGGCACTGTGGAAAGTCTGTAAGATCAAATTTGTTTGGCTCTGGTCAAGTAACTAAACCTCCTTTTCTGTCTGGGATCCTTTCTCTCCCTCACCTTTTGTATCCTTTCC
>NW_027908100.1:0-234 GCF_054177405.1 Leptonychotes weddellii
TAGAAAGAATGGAAGGGCCTCCCCACGTCTTCTCCCCCACACCTCATGAGTGACAACAACAGGGCAACAGCGACCTTTGTGTGGAGTTCCAGGATCCCAGGAAAAGGCTGGGCAGGAAGGAGCGTGGGCCGGCTGAGTTAGTGGCTACTGGCCCTGGCTTTTTATTCTAAGAAGGACAGGGGAACTGGGCAGACAGCAATGCTGTCCCAAGAAACACAGTTGTCACCTGAACAA
>NW_027908101.1:0-234 GCF_054177405.1 Leptonychotes weddellii
AGCCACAATGACCTAGGGGATAATAACAGGAAGTTTAAAATACATGTAATTGGTGTCCTAAAAGGAGGAGGGAAAGTGGGGGAAAAAAATATTAGTGCTGCCCTCAAACAGCTGTTTAAAACATCAACTCACACAGCCAAGAAGAAAGAAAACCCCAAGGTGGATATGCACAGTGAAAACCACCCCAGATCACAGCATAGCCCAACCACTTAATCTAAGATATAAAGAAACATC
>NW_027908102.1:0-234 GCF_054177405.1 Leptonychotes weddellii
GAGGAGGGTCAGAGGGAGAAGCAGACTCCCTGCCGAGCAGGGAGCCTGATGTGGGACTCGATCCCGGGACTCCAGGATCATGACCTGAGCCGAAGGCAGTCGCTTAACCGACTGAGCCACCCAGGCGCCCCTGGGGTGTCTTCTATTTAAGGAAAGAGAGGTAACTTCTGGAGCAAACTGTGAAGTTCACAATCCACACCTAGTCCCTCTGAGTCACAGGAGTTTACCATTGGA
>NW_027908103.1:0-234 GCF_054177405.1 Leptonychotes weddellii
AGGTGGTGATCTCAGGGTGGTAAGATCAAGCCCGGCATTGGGTTCTGCACTGAGCATGGAGTCTGCTTAAGATTTTCTCTCTCTCTGGAAAACAGTATGGAGGTTACTCAAAAAGTTGAAAATAGAGCTACCATACGGTCCAGCAATTGCACTACTGGGTATTTACCCCAAAGATACAAATGTAGGGATCCGAAGGGGTCCGTGCACCCCGATGTTTATAGCAGCAATGTCCAC
>NW_027908104.1:0-234 GCF_054177405.1 Leptonychotes weddellii
TCTGAAAAACAAACTGAGGGTTCTAGAGGGGAGGTGGGTGGGAGGATGGGTTAGCCTGGTGATGGGTATTGAGGAGGGCACGTTCTGCATGGAGCACTGGGTGTTATGCACAAACGGTGAATCATGGAACACTACATCTAGGACTAATGATATAATGTATGGGGATTAGCATAACAATAAAAAAATTTATAAAAAAAAAAGAACTTCAAAACCTCTGACATAATGTCAATTAAA
>NW_027908105.1:0-1460 GCF_054177405.1 Leptonychotes weddellii
TCCGGACTTCAAGCTCTACTACAAAGCTGTCATCATCAAGATAGTATGGTACTGGCACAAAACCAGACACATAGATCAATGGAACAGAAAAGAGAGCCCAGAAATGGACCCTCAACTCTATGGTCAAGTAATCTTCGACAAAGCAGGAAAGAATGTCCTGGAAAAAAGACAGTCTCTTCAACAAATGGTGTTGGGAAAATTGGACAGCCACATGCAGAAGAATGAAACTGGACCATTTCCTTACACCACACACAAAAATAAACTCAACATGGTTGAAAGACAGGAGTCCATCAAAATCCTAGAGGAGAACACAGGCAGCAACCTCTTCAACCTCACCTGCAGCAACTTCTTCCTAGAAACATCGCCAAAGGCAAGGGAAGCAAGGGCAAAAATGAACTATTGGGACTTCATCAAGATAAAAAGCTTCTGCACAGCTAATACTCAACAAAACCAAAAGACAACCGACAGAATGGGAGAAGATATTTGCAAATGACATTTCAGATAAAGGGCTAGTATCCAAAATCTATAAAGAACTTATCAAACTCAACACCCAAAGAACAAATGATCCAATCAAGAAATGGGCAGAAGACATGAACAGACATTTTTCCAAAGAAGACATCCAAATGATCAACAGACACATGAAAATGTGCTCAACATTGCTTGGCATCAGGGAAATCCAAATCAAAACCTCAATGAGATACTACCTCACACCAGTCAGAATGGCTAAAATTAACAATTCAGGAAATCACAGATGTTGGTGAGGATGCGGATAAAGAGGAACCCTCCTACACTGTTGGTGGGAATGCAAGCTGGTGCAGCCACTCTAGAAAACATTATGGAGGTTCCTCAAAAAGTTGAAAATAGAGCTACCATATGACCCAGCAACTGCACTACTGGGTATTTACCCCAAAGATACAAATGTAGTGATCCAAAGGGGTATGTGCACCCCAATGTTTACAGCAGCAATGTCCACAATAGCCAAACTATGGAAAAAGCCAAGATGTCCATCAACAGATGAGTGGATAAAGAAGATGTGGTGTATATATATATATGTATATATACATATATATATATATATATACATATATATATATACACACACACACACACACACTGGAATATTATGCAGCAATCAAAAAAAAAATCTTGCCATTTGCAACAACGTGGATGGAACTAGAGGGTATTATGCTAAGCGAAATAAGTCAATCAGAGAAAGACATGTATCATATGATCTCACTGATATGAGGAATTCGTAATCTCAGGAAACAAACTGAGGGTTGCTGAAGTGGTGGGGTGTGAAAAGGATGGGATGGCTGTGTGCTAGACATTGGGGAGGGTATGTGCTATGGTGAGCGCTGTGAATTGTGTAAGACTGTTGAATCACAGACCTGTACTTCCGAAACAAATGATACATTATATGTAAAAAAAAAAAAAAGAAAAAAAAAGATAGTAGGAAGGGA
>NW_027908106.1:0-234 GCF_054177405.1 Leptonychotes weddellii
AGCAGACTTCTGTAAGAAGCTGGTTATAGTTACGGACACACACACACACACACACACACACACACGGTGTTATAATGTTGCTATACACGTACAGCAGAATTTTAAAACCAACTTCAGGGGCCTCCTTAGACTCCACTTAAGAACTTCTGAGCCAAGAACACCAGTCCAGCTGGAGTGTCTCAGACATTTAGTACCAACTAGCAATGAATTTGCTCTGTCTGGTTATCCTCCACC
>NW_027908107.1:0-234 GCF_054177405.1 Leptonychotes weddellii
AAATCATGAAACTACTACAATACCGAAACTTGAAACTAAAAACATTTTGAATAACGGTCAGAAACCTTTTTCATTCCATGTAGAAAAAAGAAATTTATAAAATTTGACTTTACAGGTCTCTCTTGGGACTTTGGGCTCTGCAAGGCAATGTAAAAACAATGGTTTTCAATTTTCTTTTATTTTTTTTCATCTTTCTTTCATTTCTTTTCTTTTGATAATACATTAATGAGAACT
>NW_027908108.1:0-234 GCF_054177405.1 Leptonychotes weddellii
CGATTTCCCCCGCTTCATTCTTCCCCTCCCGCTACCTTCTTCTTTTTTTTTTTCTTAACATATATTGCATTATTTGTTTCAGAGGTACAGATCTGAGATTCAACAGTCTTGCACAATTCACAGCGCTTACCAGAGCACATACCCTCCCCAGTGTCTATCACCCAGTCACCCCATCCCTCCCACCCCACCCCCCACTCCAGCAACCCTCAGTTTGTTTCCTGCAATTAAGAATTC
>NW_027908109.1:0-234 GCF_054177405.1 Leptonychotes weddellii
CCCTGGGCTTCCCTCTGTGACAGCTCCATCACAGAATGGGTCTGCATCCCGTCAGCCTCCCTCATCGGACTACGTCAGGCCAGTCCGATGGAGAGCTAGACCCAGCAGGCAGGAGCTGTGTCTTTGTGGCAACCGCCTCCCAGAGGTTCGGCACATGCCTCTCAACACCCGTGAACACGCCCTGCCACCTGCCTGCTTCCCTCCAACAGGTAAATGCTGGGTTCGCAGGATGGA
>NW_027908110.1:0-234 GCF_054177405.1 Leptonychotes weddellii
AGAGGGTGGGGGCACCTTCAGGGAGCTGTAAATCCGTCTACCTTGAACAATTTCACAGCGATTGGGATGGCTTTAATAAAAAGATAATAAGCATTGGTGAGAATGTGAAGAAACTGGAACACTTGTACATTCATCGTGGAAATGCAACGTGGTTCAGGGACCTTGGACAAGTTCAGTGGCTCCTCAGATGTGGAACAGCATTAACACGTGACCTGACAATTCCACTCCTACACA
>NW_027908111.1:0-234 GCF_054177405.1 Leptonychotes weddellii
ACCAAGAATTCTACATATAGCAAACTGTTATGTAACAACACTCCAAATCAACACTCCAAAATAAACAAAAGCTGAGGTAACTGATTACTGCTAGAACTGTCCACCAAAAAAATGCTAGATTTCAAAATGAAAGAATGACAGAATACAATTCAAAGCATATAAAAATAAAAACTTTCCTAATAAGTACAGAAACCAGTATTGTAACATTTATTAGAACTCCTTTGAATATTCTAT
>NW_027908112.1:0-234 GCF_054177405.1 Leptonychotes weddellii
CTCACCACGTAACGTCACCTTATTTCCAGATTGCACTGGGTATGCTATTATGATCAGGAGTGGAGGAATGCATATTCGGAAATACTGTCTACAGTGTGGAAAAGATTGAATCCTATTTTGACCCCTCTTGAAGTCAGTCAAGTGCATGAGGAGTTATACTGAAGGGACAAATGTCAGGAATATATAAATCTACGTATTAGTGCTGACTAAGCAAAGCTTTCAGCTGTGTCACCA
>NW_027908113.1:0-234 GCF_054177405.1 Leptonychotes weddellii
TACTACCCTATTAAAAATACTTTCAATATTCTCCATTCTTATAAAGTTCAGACAACTTAACATATAATTCACTGTCATAGACTTTCTGAAACTGCAGGCCATTCTTTTTTTGTGTGTACATGTGTTCCACTGGACAAATAAAAAGATAACTAGGTAGTTAGAAGACATTACAGAATGAATATAGGAAAGAGTTAAATCTGTAAAATGACTCTACATCCAGCCCAATTGGAGAAA
>NW_027908114.1:0-234 GCF_054177405.1 Leptonychotes weddellii
CTTCATTTTTGCCCTTACTTTCCTTGCCTTTGCCAATGTTTCTAGGAAGAAGTTGCTGCAGCTGAGGTCGAAGAGGTTGCTGCCTGTGTTCTCCTTTAGGGTGTTGATGGACTCCTGTCTCACATTTAGGACTCCCCTGCCAATTTGAGGCTCTCCCCTCCCCCAAGTTGAATACCTGTTCCATGTGGCACTGCGTCCTCATTCCATAGGGACCTCCTACAGTAGACACCTGCA
>NW_027908115.1:0-1459 GCF_054177405.1 Leptonychotes weddellii
GTGGTCTGAAAATACGCAGGGAATGATCCCAGTCTTTTGGTACTGGTTGAGACCTGATTTGTTACCTAGGATGTGATCTATTCTGGAGAATGTTCCATGGGCACTAGAGAAGAATGTGTATTCCGTTGCTTTGGGATGGAATGTTCTGAATATGTCTGTGAAGTCCATTTGGTCCAGTGTGTCATTTAAAGTCTTTATTTCCTTGTTGATCTTTTGCTTAGATGATCTGTCCATTTCCATGAGGGGGGTGTTAAAGTCCCCCACTATTACTGTATTGTTGTCAATGTGTTTCTTTGCTTTTGTTATTAATTGCCTTATATAATTGGCTGCTCCCATGTTAGGGGCATAGATATTTACAATTGTTATATCTTCTTGTTGGATAGACCCTTTAAGTAGGATATAGTGTCCTTCCTCATCTCTTATTATAGTCTTTGGCTTAAAATCTAATTTGTCTGCTATAAGGATTGCCAGCCAGCTTTCTTTTGGTGTCCATTAGCATGGTAAATGGGTTTCCACTCCCTCACTTTCAATCTGAGGGTGTCTTTGGGTCTAAAATGAGTCTTTTGCTGACAGCATATCAATGGGTCTTGTTTTTTAATCCAGTCTGATAGCCTGTGTCTTTTGATTGGGGCATTTAGCCCATTTACATTCAGAGTAACTATTGAAAGATAGGAATTTAGTGCCATTGTATTGCCTGTAAGGTGACTGTTACTGTGTATTGTCTGTGTTCCTTTCTGGTCTATGTTACTTTTAGGCTCTCTCTGCTTAGAGGACCCCTTTCAATATTTCTTGTAGGGCTGGTTTCGTGTTTGCAAATTCCTTTAGTTTTTGTTTGTCCTGGAAGCTTTTTATTTCTCCTTCTATTTTTAATGACAGCCTAGCTGGATATAGTATTCTTGGCTGCATGTTTTTCTCATTTAGTGCTCTGAATATATCATGCCAGTCCTTTCTGGCCTGCCGGGTCTCTTTGGATAGGTCTGTTGCCATTCTAATGTTTCTACTATTTTGGTTACATATCTCTTCTCCCAAGCTGCTTTCAGGATTTTCTCTTTGTCTCTGAAGTTTTACTATTAGATGTCAGGGTGTTGACCTACTTTTATTGATTTTGAGGGGGTTCTCTGTGCCTCCTGGATTTTGATGCCTGTTTCCTTCCCCAAATTAGGGAAGTTCTCTGCTATAATTTGCTCCAATATACCTTCTGCCCCTCTCTCTCTTTCTTCTTCTGGGATCCCAATTATTCTAATATTGTTTCATCTTATAGTATCACTTATCTCTCGAATTCTGCCCTCGTGATCCAGTAGTTGTTTATCTTTTTCTCAGCTTCTTTATTTTCCATCATTTGGTCTTCTATATCACTGATTCTCTCTTCTGCCTCATTCATCCTAGCAGTTAGAGCCTCCATTTTTGATTCCACCTCATTAATAGCCTTTTTTATTTCAACTTGGTTAGATTTTAGTTC
>NW_027908116.1:0-234 GCF_054177405.1 Leptonychotes weddellii
AGCAGGCCCCCCTCTACCTGAATCTGGGTGACCCAGGGGATTCACCTCCCCTCTCTGGGACTCGGTCTCCCCATCTATAAAATGAGGCTTTATTGTCAGAGTATCCGAGCCCTTCAGGGCAGACCAGAGACTGCTGCAGCTGGTCTGAGCAGAGAAAGAAACGGATTCCAGGGTAATCGGGCTCTAGAAGCTCGGGGACGACCAGAGAGGCGGGTTTGGAGGCTCCACAGGCGG
>NW_027908117.1:0-234 GCF_054177405.1 Leptonychotes weddellii
ACAGAATTTTGGCCAGCAAACACGAGCAACACAACGTCTCATTGGAGGCCACTTTTTGCTATGAATTTGACCTTTGAAGATTAAAATGTATTGTGTGAGGACAGATTTTAGTCTCATCCAGAAGACTGCTTGGGGTATAATTTCAGACCCAGTGAGTTTTTGTGGGCAAGGGAAGGAAGCAGTGAGGAGTGGTCACGGCGCTGAGCCGATCCTGAGCTCACCTCCCACCTGCAC
>NW_027908118.1:0-234 GCF_054177405.1 Leptonychotes weddellii
CTGCTCCCGAGAGGCATTTGTCAAGTCCACGCTCGGAGATGCAGGGGAGGGACGCGGCACAGAGGATCACCGTCCTCCCTCCCTGGGAATCACAGGTGGACAGCGACACCGTTATCCCGGCTTGTGTCCCACACTGTAAAGTTTGCATACCTTTCAAGGCAACTGTTCGCATGTTTGCAAGAGAGAGATGATAATACTTGACCCAAATAAGCTTGTAATCTGTGTTCTTCTAAG
>NW_027908119.1:0-234 GCF_054177405.1 Leptonychotes weddellii
ATATCCAGCAGGTGTCTTTTCGATGGTGATTAATCCTTTTCCACACCCATTGGGTCATTTTAATGTGAACATGTGAACATTTTACTTTAATATAGTTAACATTGTTATTCTTACTGCTCTTCTCTGACTTTTCTTACTTTTTTCTTTTTTGGGGGTGAAGGGTTCTCCTTCTAGAAATACAATGAGCACGGCATCCCTACAAGACGGTACCCACGCTGCTAAGCTCTTCTCTCA
>NW_027908120.1:0-234 GCF_054177405.1 Leptonychotes weddellii
AAAAAAAAATCAGGGAAGCCTCAGTCTCACTTTTAAAAAAAAATATTTTATTTATTTATTTGTCAGAGATCACACAAGCAGGGGGAGCAGCAGGCAGAGGGAGAAGCAGGCTCCCTGCTGGGCAAGGAGACCGCCGTGGGACTGGATCCCAGGACTCTGGGATCAGGACCCGAGCCGAAGGCAGATGCTTAACCGTCTGCCCAGGTGTCCAGCCTGTCTCACTCTTAAAGCCTT
>NW_027908121.1:0-234 GCF_054177405.1 Leptonychotes weddellii
ATTCAAAGCTTGTTAAGTAGATCAGAATAATGGTTAGCATTTATTAAGCACTTACTATCGGGCAATAAGCACTTTATATATAATAACTTATTTTATTCTCACAGCCATACGAGGTAGGTACATTGTGTTCACCATTATATGCCCAAAGTCATAAGCCAGTAAGCAACAGAACCAGGATTCAAAGTCAGGCAATCTGACTCCAGAGTCCATAATGCAATTCTGCTTCACCCCCCC
>NW_027908122.1:0-234 GCF_054177405.1 Leptonychotes weddellii
GAAGATTATGTTTTAAAGCGAGATAGAAAGATAACCATTGAACAAATGCATGAACAAAATAATTTTGGACTATTATTACGAGTGCTCAGAAGTTGTTAAAAGACATTGTTGGCGGGGGGCGGAGCAAGATGGCAGAGGAGTAGGAGACCTGGATTTCGTCTCCTCTCAGGAATTCAGCTGGAGAGGGATCAAACCATTCGGAACACCTACAAACTCAACAGGAGATCGAAGAAA
>NW_027908123.1:0-234 GCF_054177405.1 Leptonychotes weddellii
AATTAGCCAGAGATTTGTTATTTTTATGTGATAGGACATCGACTTTTCATCAAAATGGATTAGTTTTTAAATTTTCTCTGATTTCACCTTTTTGATTCTTTCTCCTTCTGAGGGCATTAGGAAGCCACTGAAGAGTTTTTTTTTTTTTAATTTTTTATTCTTATGTTAATCCCCATACATTACATCATTAGTTTTAGATTTAGTGTTCCATGATTCATTGTTTGTGCATAACAC
>NW_027908124.1:0-234 GCF_054177405.1 Leptonychotes weddellii
ACATTTGTGTGTGTGTTGAACCCTCCCTGGAATCCCATTCCACTTGGGTCATGGTGCATGATCCTTTTAATGTATTGTTGAATTTGGTTTGCTATCATTTATTGAGGATGTTTGCATTTGTGTGAATCAGGGCCACTGGCCTGTGATTTTCTTTTTTCTTAAGATTTTATTTATTTGACAGAGAGCGAGCACACACATGCAGGGGGAGAAGCAGGCAGAGGAAGCAGGCTCCCC
>NW_027908125.1:0-234 GCF_054177405.1 Leptonychotes weddellii
ATAAAATCTTTAAAAAACTTTTTTTCAGCGCAGTCGTATAGACTCTTGAACAACATGGCCCCAACTGCGTGGATCCACTCACGTGTGGATTTTTTACAGTACAGGACTGTAAATGCATTTTCCCTCCCTTATGACTCTTTTTTTTAAGATTTTATTTATTAAAAAAAAAAAGATTTTATTTATTTATTTGAGAAAGAGCGAGAGAGAGTGTGAGCGGGGGAGGGGCAGAGGGAG
>NW_027908126.1:0-1459 GCF_054177405.1 Leptonychotes weddellii
AGAGCAGAAATCTATGAAATAGAAACTAAAAGAACAGTAGAACAAATCAATGAAACTAGGAGCTGGTTCTTTGAAAGAATTAATAAGATTGATAAACCCCTGGCCAGACTTATCAAAAAGAAAAGAGAAATGACCCAAATCAACAAAATCATGAATGAAAGAGGAGAGATCACAACCAACACCAAAGAAATACAAACAATTATAAGCACATATTATGAGCAACTCTATGCCAGCAAATTAGATAACCTGGAAGAAATGGATGCATTCCTAGAGATGTACCAACTACCAAAATTGAACCAGGAAGAAACAGAAAACATGAATAGACCTATAACCACAAAGGAAATTGAAGCAGTCATCAAAAATCTCCCAACAAACAATAGCCCAGGGCCAGATGGCTTCCCACGGGAATTCTACCAAAGATTTAAAGAAGAAGTAATACCTATTCTTCTGAAACTGTTCCAAAAAATAGAAATGGAAGGAAAACATCCAAACTCGTTTTATGAGGCCACAATTACCTATATCCCAAAACCAGACAATGACCCCATCAAAAAGGAGAATTACAAACCAATATCCTTAATGAACATGGATGCAAAAATTCTCACCAGAATACTAGCCAATAGGATCCAACAGTACATTAAAAGGATTATTCACCACGACCAAGTGGGATTTATTCCTGGGCTGCAAGGTTGGTTCAACATCCACAAATCAATCAACGTGATACAATACATTAACAAAAGAAAGAACAAGAATCATATGATCCTCTCAATAGATGCAGAAAAAGCATTTGACAAAGGACAGCATCCTTTCTTGATCAAAACTCTTCAGAGTATAGGGATAGAGGGTACATACCTCAACATTGCTCGGCATCAGGGAAATCCAAATCAAAACCTCAATGAGATATCACCTCACACCAGTCAGAATGGCTAAAATTAACAAGTCAGGAAACGACAGATGTTGGCGGGGATGCGGAGAAAGGGGAACCCTCCTACACTGTTGGTGGGAATGCAAGCTGGTGCAGCCACTCTGAGAAACAGTATGGAGGTTCCTCAAAAAGTTGAGTTCAAAAAGTTGAAAAATAGAGCTACCCTACGATCCAGCAATTGCACTACTGGGCATTTACCCCAAAGATACAAATGTAGGGATCTGAAGGGTACATGCACCCCTATATAGCAGCAATGTCCAAAATAGCCAAACTATGGAAAGAGCCAAGATGTCCATCAACAGATGAATGGATAAAGAAGATGTGGTATATATATATATATATATATATATACACACATACACACACAACAGAATATTATGCAGCCATCAAAAGGAATGAGATCTTGCCATTTGCAACGACGTGTATGGAACTGGAGGGTGTTATGCTGTGCGTAATAAGTCAAACAGAGGAAGACATGTATCATATGACCTCACTGATATGAGGAATTCTTAATCTCAGGAAACAAACTGAGGGTTG
>NW_027908127.1:0-234 GCF_054177405.1 Leptonychotes weddellii
AACCCTGCAGAACAGCAAAGGAGGAGGACTCTCAGCTCTCTCTAATGGCAAATAGAGAGAAGCACAGAACCTCTGGAGAATTGCTTTGGAGACTACACCGCAAAGAGGTAGAGATCAAAGAGGGAAGGCAGTGCTAGAGAGGAGGGTTTTCTTCCATCATTGGAGTAGTTTGGGCCAGAATGGTCTCCTATCAAAACATCTGGGGGGGGGGCGGAGCAAGATGGCGGAGGAGTA
>NW_027908128.1:0-234 GCF_054177405.1 Leptonychotes weddellii
TAAAAACAAATATAATAACTGAAATCAGACACCCAATGGGCACTTTTGGTGGCAGATTGGACAGCAGAACAGAGAAGTGGTGAACGGGAAGATAATTCAGAAGAAATCACCTAGAATTAAGCACAAAGAGACCAAAAAAGAGAACACACAGAGTAAGGGTAAGAAAACAGAGACAGAATGAGAAGCTCTCTCAGAAGGGGAAAAAAAAAAAACACCTTAGAAGCAGAATCTGAA
>NW_027908129.1:0-234 GCF_054177405.1 Leptonychotes weddellii
TTGCCATTTAAAAATATCCATTCCTCTCCTGGTTGCTAGTCCTGCCATTTTACACAGCACAAGTTCTCACTTCTAGGAGCTTATGATTAAAAAAAAAAAAAAAAAGGAACATCCCTAATGAAAGCAAACACCCAAAGAACATGTAGTCAGAAAAATGAAAATACACAGAGATATATTTCTTAAAAGAACATGTTCTAAAGAACAAACTATTTTCTGAGGAGTCTAAAAAAAAAA
>NW_027908130.1:0-234 GCF_054177405.1 Leptonychotes weddellii
ACATAAAGGGAGGTCTGGATTGTTCTCACTTGCATTGTGGGCCCAGATATTTTGGCCGGAACGTGGGGCACGTGGCTTCGCAGCTACACGGTTAACTCAGTTTACAGCTCTTAAAGTGCTTTTTGGGGGAGAATAGACTTGGACTTGCTGGTTTCTGGTCCTTTCGGGAGTTATTTTCAGCAGCGGTCCCGGGTGTGCCACACGGATGTGGGTGTGCACTTGTGTTCATCTGAT
>NW_027908131.1:0-234 GCF_054177405.1 Leptonychotes weddellii
CCTCTTTAGCTGACAGTAGAATGAAAGCAGGCCAATTGCATGATCACTTGGAATTTATTTTCTCCTTTACATTCCAAACACATTACTAGCCTGTGGCAGAAAAAGGTAGCTATCCAATAAAAATTTATGCTCCCTTATACCTGTAGAGTTGTTGCCAGAGAGACAGTATATTTTCCAGCCCCCTGTTCAGTCAAGGTGGAGCCACATGACCCGTTCATGTCAGTGGAAGATGAG
>NW_027908132.1:0-234 GCF_054177405.1 Leptonychotes weddellii
TATAGAATTGTTGAATCAATATGTTGTATACCTGAAACTAATATGACCTTAATTATACTTCAATTTAAAAAACCGTAATACATTATAGATATGTGTCCAATGTGAAAAATGAGTATTATAATGAACAGAAAATTGCCATAGTTGCTACTTATTAGTGATAAGGAAAAATCTGTGTCCTAAGATGGCCGACGGAGCCAATAAGGGAGTCCCAGCCTCTGCCCTGGGGCTCTTCCA
>NW_027908133.1:0-234 GCF_054177405.1 Leptonychotes weddellii
GGAGGTCGTTCTCGATACCGGACCACTTCTTCAGCCAACAATCCCAATCTGATGTATCAGGATGAGTGTGACCGGAGGCTTCGAGGAGTCAAGGATGGTGGCCGGAGAGACTCTGCGAGCTATCGGGATCGTAGTGAAACCGATAGAGCCGGTTATGCTAACGGCAGTGGCTATGGAAGTCCAAATTCTGCCTTTGGAGCACAAGCAGGCCAATACACCTACGGTCAAGGCACC
>NW_027908134.1:0-234 GCF_054177405.1 Leptonychotes weddellii
ACATTGTACACCTGAAACTCATACAACACTGTATGTTAAGTCTACTGGAATTAAAATTAAAAACTTAAAGGGTCGGGGCGCCTGGGTGGCTCAGTTGGTTAAGCGACTGCCTTCAGCTCAGGTCATGATCCTGGACTCCCTGGATCGAGTCCCGCATCGGGCTTCCTGCTCGGCAGGGAGTCTGCTTCGTCCTCTGACCCTATCCCCTCTCAGGTGTTCTCTCTCTCTCATTCT
>NW_027908135.1:0-234 GCF_054177405.1 Leptonychotes weddellii
AATGATCTCTGTGTGAAAATCTAACATATTTTCTGTGGAGCTGTAATTCATCATTTTAAAAACAACTTTGTGACATGTGGAGTGGAGAGGTAGAATAAAAGCCAATTTTATCTTTGAAGATTTGAAACATATATTAGTATACTCCTGTAACTTTTAACACTTAGATTTCATTGAATTTATACCAAATCATATCATAAAATCTAAATTTTATAAAGGCAAATGCATTAATTAGAA
>NW_027908136.1:0-234 GCF_054177405.1 Leptonychotes weddellii
TTATCCCTTAATCTGTGGCTCTATTAAGCCTATGGGATTAATGGTCAGACCTGAGGATGCCTGGGTGGCTCAGTCGGTTAAGTGTCTGCCTTTGGCTCCAGTCATGATCCCAGGGTCCTGGGATCGAGCCCAACATTGGGCTCCCTGCTCAGTGGGGATTCTGCTTCTCTCTCTCCCTCTGCCTGCTGCTCCCCCTGCTAGAGTTCTCTCTCTTTCCCTGTGTCAAATAAATAA
>NW_027908137.1:0-1459 GCF_054177405.1 Leptonychotes weddellii
GGGGAGAATTGACATCTTAACAATATTGAATCTTCTGATCCATGAACACTTTATGTCTCCTCATTTATTTAGGTGTTCTTTAATTTTTCCCAGGAATATTTTATAGTTTTCAGTGTGTAAGCCTTTTACATCTCTTCAGACTTTTCTAAGTATTTTATACTTTTGATGCTATTATAAGTAATTTTTTTTAAATTTCAATTTCTAATTGTTTATTGCTAGGTATTAGAGATAAATTAATTTTTTGTATATTGATCTTTTTCCTGCAAACTTGATAAACTCATTTATTAGTCCTAGTAACCTTTTTATAGATTCCATCAGGTTTTCTCCATAGATGATCATTTTATCTGCAAATAAAGATAGTTTTGCTTCTTCCTTTCCATTTTGAATACGTTTTATTTCTTTTTCTTGCTGTATTGCACTGGATGGAACCTTCAGTGCACTATCAAATAGAAGTAATGAGAGAAGACTTCCTTTCCTTTGTCCTGATCTTGGAGAGAAAGCATTTGTCTTTCACTATTAAATATGATGTTTGGGATTTTTCTGTAGAAGTCTCTTATCAAGATGAAGTTTCCTTCCGTCCCAGTTTGCCAAGGGCTTCTTTTTTTTTTTAATTTGTAATCAGGAATGGATGTTAGATTTGTCAGATACTTTTTCTCCATCTATTACAATGATTGTATAATTTTTTTAGTTTATTAACTTGGGTAAATTACATTGATTTTCAAATATAAACCAATCTTGCAATCCTGAGATAAACCCCACTTCATAATGTAGCTAGCGTCTTTTCATATATTGTTGGATTTGATATAGTAAAATTTTGTTTAGAATTTTGCATCTGTGCTCATGAGAGATATTGGTCTGTTGTTTTCTTTTCTTGTAATGTCTTTTTGTAGTTTTGATAAAGCAAAAGTTGGCCTTAAAAAGGAGTTGGGGGGCGCCTGGGTGGCTCAGATGGTTGGGCGTCTGCCTTCGGCTCAGGTCATGGTCCCGGGGTTCTGGGATCGAGTCCCGCATCGGGCTCCCTGCTGGGCGGGGAGCCTGCTTCTCCCTCTGCCTCTGCCTCTCTTTCTCTCTGACTTTCATGAATAAATAAATAAAACATTTAAAAAAAATGAGTTGGGAAGTTTTCCCTTCTCTTCAATTCTTTGGTAGAGTTTGTGTAGAATTGGCATTATTTCTTCCTTAAATGTTCGGTAGAATTCACCAGTGAAGCATGTGGGTTTGAAGCTTTCTATGTGAGAAGGTTGTAAACTACACACTCTATTTCTTTAATAGTGCTATTTAAGTTACATATTTATTTTTGAGTAGTTTATGTCTTTAAGGACTTGTCCATTTCATTTTGAATTTATTGACATGAATTAGTTTATAATATTCCCTTATCATCCTTTGAATATATGTAGAATTTGTATTGATGTCACCCCTCTCGTTTCTGTTATTGATAATTTGTGTCTTCTCTTGTCTT
>NW_027908138.1:0-234 GCF_054177405.1 Leptonychotes weddellii
GCAGAGCAGCTTCCTGGGGGTCATCCTACCTCCCGAGAACAAAGCAATGGCAGTGAGACAAATGACTAGGATCCAGTTGTTGTGTGGGATCAGATCTTTATCCCTTTTGCTTATCCCAGTTAAAGTTTCTATCCCCAGAACTATGACCTAATCAAATGCTCTGGCTCCTAGTTCTACCTCACTCTTCTAGTGATGGGGTCGGCAGGGGGCAGAATGGAGCTGAAAGGGCCTTGA
>NW_027908139.1:0-234 GCF_054177405.1 Leptonychotes weddellii
ATAACTTAGCATTATTAAGTTTATTTAGACCAGAATAAGTATCAGTTGGCTGGAAGCTTAAACACCAGATATATCAAACAATGGAATTGTTTTCACTTACAAACAGTCCTTAAAAAAAATGTCATTGTTTAACTGAAAATGTCAATAATGCTTTAAAATAACCTGTTAATGGTAATCACAAGATATGGGAGGCCCCAGGTGAAGTCACTGACAATCAACCACGGACTAGTGAAT
>NW_027908140.1:0-234 GCF_054177405.1 Leptonychotes weddellii
TACTTGAGTTTTGAAAGAAATGTGTTTTTTGTTGTTTTTTTTTTCCCTTGTGAGAAAATAGACACAAACATAGATTGTGAAGAATAGAAGAGCCTAGGGCATCCTGCCCTGGGACAGGGCAAACATTCCCAAGGGCTTGAAAGACAGAATCCGAGGAGAACCTAGAAATTTCCTGATGGGTCTCCTGAGGAAGGGGCCCGGGCTTTGCATCCCCAGTCAGAATCCACAGGAAAA
>NW_027908141.1:0-234 GCF_054177405.1 Leptonychotes weddellii
AAAAAAAAATCAGGGAAGCCTCAGTCTCACTTTTTAAAAAAAATATTTTATTTATTTATTTGTCAGAGATCACACAAGCAGGGGGAGCAGCAGGCAGAGGGAGAAGCAGGCTCCCTGCTGGGCAAGGAGACCGCCGTGGGACTGGATCCCAGGACTCTGGGATCAGGACCCGAGCCGAAGGCAGATGCTTAACCGTCTGCCCAGGTGTCCAGCCTGTCTCACTCTTAAAGCCTT
>NW_027908142.1:0-234 GCF_054177405.1 Leptonychotes weddellii
CCCAGGCCAGGAGGATGGCAGCTGCCCAGCCCGCGGCTTACGATCATGTTTTCCAGGGCGTGCTTGGCCAGCCAACAGTTCAGAAACACAGGGATGAACAGGTTCCTCAGGGGCGCCCAGAATATCTGTGGAGGAGACGAGTCAGGGGGCTGGCACTGGGGGTGCCCCTTTCCTCACCTGGCTGCTCACCCACCGTGACGATGAAGGGCAGTGTGTTGATCATCTCCAGGATGA
>NW_027908143.1:0-234 GCF_054177405.1 Leptonychotes weddellii
CCCCCAGGATGGCTACTTGGCGGAAGGGCCAACTCTGACCCAACCGGAAGTAGAGTCTGTGGGTGAATTACCCAGAACCCCAGATTCTGCTCTTCTTCTGATGGCCTTTCTCACCCCGATACACCCCCTGCTCCCTCTCCCTGCTCCATTCATCAACACCGTCAGCAAAAAAGAAGGAAAGAAAAAGAAACTTATATTAGATGGGGCTCCTATCGTCTCTGGGGAAAAGGTGGC
>NW_027908144.1:0-234 GCF_054177405.1 Leptonychotes weddellii
CAGTGAGACATAAAATTAAGAATTATGGCATTAAGTAGTATGCTCTTGCCCTGAAGGAACAAAGGATTTGAACATTTTCCCAATCCTTACTACTACTAACAGTTTTTTTTATTAATTTTAAAAAGTTAAAAAATGTTCTTCTTCAGAAAATATTTCAGAGTTGAAACAAATAATGCAATATATGTTAAGAAAAAAAAAAGAAGAAGAAGGTAGCGGGAGGGGAAGAATGAAGCA
>NW_027908145.1:0-234 GCF_054177405.1 Leptonychotes weddellii
CCTGGGTGGCTCAGTTGGTTAAGCGACTGCCTTCGGCTCAGGTCATGATCCTGGAGTCCTGGGATCGAGTCCCGCATCGGGCTCCCTGCTCGGCAGGGAGTCTGCTTCTCCCTCTGACCCTCCTCCCTCTCATGCTCTCTGTCTCTCATTCTCTCTCTCTCAAATAAATAAATAAAATCTTTAAAAAAAAAAAAAAAGAGTCTTACTAGAGATGCTGTTATTAAACATTACAGC
>NW_027908146.1:0-234 GCF_054177405.1 Leptonychotes weddellii
CCTAAAAGAAGAGACATGAGTAGTAGAAGAAATGCATATTCTATATCCACTTGGCAGATGTTATATTTATTCAAAAAGTAACTCAATCATGACCACTGATTATTTTTTAAAAGTGTTCAGGTAAAAAAAACAAAACCAAAAACAAAAATAAAAAAATAAAAGTGTTCAGGTAGTTGAGGACCGAGGATATGTGCCCCTGCGTCTAGAGTGTATTCTGTTAAATAGTTAAGACAC
>NW_027908147.1:0-234 GCF_054177405.1 Leptonychotes weddellii
TACTACCCTATTAAAAATACTTTCAATATTCTCCGTTCTTATAAAGTTCAGACAACTTAACATATAATTCACTGTCATAGACTTTCTGAAACTGCAGGCCATTCTTTTTTTGTGTGTACATGTGTTCCACTGGACAAATAAAAAGATAACTAGGTAGTTAGAAGACATTACAGAATGAATATAGGAAAGAGTTAAATCTGTAAAATGACTCTACATCCAGCCCAATTGGAGAAA
>NW_027908148.1:0-1459 GCF_054177405.1 Leptonychotes weddellii
AGAGATAAACAACTACTGGATCACAAGGGAAGAATTCCAGAGATAATTGATACCATAAGATGAAACAATATTAGAATACTTGGGATCCCAGAAGAAGAAGAAAGAGAGAGAGGGGCAGAAGGTATATTGGAGCAAATTATAGTGGAGAACTTCCCTAATTTGGGGAAGGAAACAGGCATCAAAATCCAGGAGGCACAGAGAACCCCCCCTCAAAATCAATAAAAATAGGTCAACACCCTGACATCTAATAGTAAAACTTATGAGTCTCAGAGACAAAGAGAAAATCCTGAAAGCAGCTTGGGACAAGAGGTCTGTAACCTACAAAGGTAGAAACATTAGATTGGCAGCAGACATATCCACAAAGACCTGGCAGGCCAGAAAGGACTGGCATGATATATTCTCAATAAATGAGAAAAATATGCAGCCAAGAATACTTTATCCAGCTAGGCTGTCATTGAAAATAGAAGGAGAGATAAAAAGCTTCCAGGACAAACAAAAACTAAAAGAATTTGCGAACACCAAACCAGCCCTACAAGAAATATTGAAAGGGGTCCTCTAAGCAAAGAGAGAGCCAAAAAGTAACATAGACTAGAAAGGAACAGAGACAATATACAGTAACAGTCACCTTACAGGCAATACAATGGCACTAAATTCATATCTTTCTATAGTTACTCTGTATGTAAATGGGCTAGATGCCCCAATCAAAAGACACAGTATCAGATTGGATAAATAAACAAGACCCATCGATATGCTGTCTGCAAGAGACTCATTTTAGACCCAAAGACACCTCCAGATTGAAAGTGAGAGGGTGGATAACCATTTATCATGCTAGTGGACATCAAAAGAAAGGTGGGGTGGCAATCCTTATATCAGACAAATTAGATTTTAAACCAATGACTATAATAAGAAATGAGGAAGGACACTATATCGTACTTAAAGGGTTATCCAACAAGAAGATCTAACAATTTTAAATATCTATGCCCCTAACATGGAAGCAGCCAATTATATTAGCCAATGAGTAACAAAATCAAAGAAACACATCAACAACAATACAATAATAGTAGGGGACTTTAACAATCCCCTTGGGGGTTGCAATGGACAGATCATCTAAGCAAAAGATCAACAAAGAAATAAAGGCTTTAAATGACACACTGGACCAGATGGACTTCACAAATATATGCAGAACATTCCATCCCAAAGCAACAGAATACACATTCTTCTCTAGTGCACATGGAACATTCTCCAGAATAGATCACATCCTGGTCACAAATCAGATCTCAACCGGTACCAAAAGATTGGGATCATTCCCTGCATATTTTCAGACCACAATGCTTTGAAACTAGAACTCAATCACAAGTGGAAAGTCGGGAAAAACTTAAATACATGGAGGCTAAAAAACATCCTACTAAAGATTGAATGGGTAAGCCAGGAAATTAAAGAAGACTTAAAAAATATTCAT
>NW_027908149.1:0-234 GCF_054177405.1 Leptonychotes weddellii
ACAATGTTATGATGAATATTTATGTATACTGATCTTCAGTGGGTACAAGATGAAACTGTTGACTCTACAAATGTGCAGTTTTTTAAAATTTTATTTTATTATGTTATGTTAATCACCATACATTACATCATTAGTTTTTGATGTAGTGTTCCATGATTCATCGTTTGTGTATAACACCCAGTGCTCCATTCAGTACATGCCTGCTTTAATACCCATCACCAGGCTAACCCATCC
>NW_027908150.1:0-234 GCF_054177405.1 Leptonychotes weddellii
TCCCTATTTGGCTGATCACTTCTAAAATTGAATAAATCAATCTCAGTCACGTTTCCTCAATCTTAGTCTCCACCATCACCAGCACCACCAGTCGACATAGCCTACCTCCTCTTCTCTAAGACACTCACCTCTCTCTGAGGCCCTCATGGTTTCAGGGGAATCACTTTCCACCATCTCTCCTCCCACCACAACAGCTCTTCTCAAACCACCACCACCATTAGTGTGTTAGATCAA
>NW_027908151.1:0-234 GCF_054177405.1 Leptonychotes weddellii
CAGATGAAGGAAATTCAGGGTTTAGAGTCTTTTTATCCAGCAGAATCAAAGCTGCAGATGGAGATGGGGCATAGGTCCTTTGCTTCATTCCAAAGTCACGGCCTGCAGGGTCTCCTGCAGGGAGGGAAGGTGGACAGCAGCCAGGCCTGAGTTTGGGCCCCGCTGCCGTGGTCCCCCAGCTCTGTGACTTGGTGCAGGCCGCCCCCACTCCAAGCCTGTGCTTCTTGGCCTGTC
>NW_027908152.1:0-234 GCF_054177405.1 Leptonychotes weddellii
CTCACCACGTAACGTCACCTTATTTCCAGATTGCGCTGGGTATGCTATTATGATCAGGAGTGGAGGAATGCATATTCGGAAATACTGTCTACAGTGTGGAAAAGATTGAATCCTATTTTGACCCCTCTTGAAGTCAGTCAAGTGCATGAGGAGTTATACTGAAGGGACAAATGTCAGGAATATATAAATCTACGTATTAATGCTGACTAAGCAAAGCTTTCAGCTGTGTCACCA
>NW_027908153.1:0-234 GCF_054177405.1 Leptonychotes weddellii
AGAGGGTGGGGGCACCTTCAGGGAGCTGTAAATCTGTCTACCTTGAACAATTTCACAGCGATTGGGATGGCTTTAATAAAAAGATAATAAGCATTGGTGAGAATGTGAAGAAACTGGAACACTTGTACATTCATCGTGGAAATGCAACGTGGTTCAGGGACCTTGGACAAGTTCAGTGGCTCCTCAGATGTGGAACAGCGTTAACACGTGACCTGACAATTCCACTCCTACACA
>NW_027908154.1:0-234 GCF_054177405.1 Leptonychotes weddellii
AAAAATTAACAAAACAAAAGTTAATGTTTTTTGTCTTTTTTTTTTTTTTTTAAGGAATGCATAAGACCACATCCCACAAAGACAGGCAAAGCAAGGGAAGCATGAACATAAAGTTCAGGATAGCTATTCCCCCTGAGGGAAGATAGAGATAAGATATGGCAAGAGCAAACAGAAAGACGTAGATTATTTACAATGTTCTAATTTGTGGGTGATGGTTCATGGGTATTCATTATA
>NW_027908155.1:0-234 GCF_054177405.1 Leptonychotes weddellii
TAGAAAGAATGGAAGGGCCTCCCCACGTCTTCTCTCCCACACCTCATGAGTGACAACAACAGGGCAACAGCGACCTTTGTGTGGAGTTCCAGGATCCCAGGAAAAGGCTGGGCAGGAAGGAGCGTGGGCCGGCTGAGTTAGTGGCTACTGGCCCTGGCTTTTTATTCTAAGAAGGACAGGGGAACTGGGCAGACAGCAATGCTGTCCCAAGAAACACAGTTGTCACCTGAACAA
>NW_027908156.1:0-234 GCF_054177405.1 Leptonychotes weddellii
CCCCCAGGATGGCTACTTGGCGGAAGGGCCAACTGTGACCCAACCGGAAGTAGAGTCTGTGGGTGAATTACCCAGAACCCCAGATTCTGCTCTTCTTCTGATGGCCTTTCTCACCCCGATACACCCCCTGCTCCCTCTCCCTGCTCCATTCATCAACACCGTCAGCAAAAAAGAAGGAAAGAAAAAGAAACTTATATTAGATGGGGCTCCTATCGTCTCTGGGGAAAAGGTGGC
>NW_027908157.1:0-234 GCF_054177405.1 Leptonychotes weddellii
GCAGAATCTGACTCAGTTCTGAGTTTGGGGAGCAAGGGGCATGCTTACCGATTGCAGGTGCACAATAACTCTCACGGGCTTTAGTCGGGTACCAGGAGTTCAGGGTGAGAATGCATATCCAGAGGCAAGGATTTGTTCATTCACTCGACAGGTGCTGAGCTACGAACCAGAGGCGTACACCTGCCCTGCCTTCCCCAAGCAGCAAGCAGTGGAAATCAGCATGATAAATACAAA
>NW_027908158.1:0-234 GCF_054177405.1 Leptonychotes weddellii
CCCTGCGGTTCCCGGGGGCTGACACCGACCCCCACAGGGCCCCCCGGGCAAAGGGCGCCGTGTGTGCATCTCCTCGGGCTGCCGGGACCGCCACCAACTTCGAGGCTTAAAACGACACAAGTATGTTACCTTAAGGCTCTGAAATTCAGAAAGTCGTAAAGTCTTGGAGATCAAAAATCAAGGCCCGTGTTCCTCCCCTGGCTTCACGGGAGAGGCTGGTTTCCCCACCTTCTC